>NC_135396.1:17979163-17981663 GCF_051989625.1 Stigmatopora argus | reverse complement strand
CTGCCGCTTTAAACAAGCGTCGATAAGACTGTTGCTTTAACCGAATCAGATTTCGAGTTGTAAACACCACAATGTATTGTCGCGGGCGTAGGGATACGTCATTGCCTTGTTGCAGGCGGAGGGATACGTCATCGCTTTCACCAACTATGAGACTAGTCATTACCCAGAGCTACCAAACTGTATTTGGAGCGGGCTGCACAAGCAAATATATTGTAGCGTTGATTTAAAGCCATTTTCAAGACGGACTATGCCAGAAATACGACAGGACAGGCTCGACTTTCAGCATTAGCTTCGATGGTGATATAAAAGAAGGAAGAAAGAAAGGAGGATGGATATTGTGTACAGTTAAAAATGATTTTTCGTGAGTAAAATATGGCTATATTCCTAAATAATATTTCAATTGTGGGCCAAGTTCTGATATCTGAAAAGCTCCAGTGTTTGTATTTAATCACTAAATGCTGCTAGGAAGTGGATTTTACCCAATTTTAGTGCAATTTTTGCCGTTTCGCCATTGACGTCCATCGCTGTCTTTTCCCAAGGAAATCACCTCCCTGGCCCGGTTGTAATGTCTGAAAAGCTCCAGTATTTGTATTTAATCACTAAATGCTGCTAGGAAGTGGATTTTACCCAATTTTAGTGCAATTTTTGCCGTTTCGCGTATGGACGTATATGGACGTATCGACCTTCATCGCTGTCATTTTCCCGGGGAAATGATACTCTGGGCCTGGTTTTGATGTCTAAAAAGCTCCAGTATTTGTCAATATGTCAATAATTAATCATTAAATGCTGCTAGGAAGTGGATTTTACCCCAATTTTGTGCATTGATTTATTGATTATTTTTTTATGTGTCGCAGCTGTAGCTGCAGTCGAGGTTTTATAGCTGCCATAAAAGAGTTTTTGAGGGTTGGATTGATTCGTTGAAGGCACTATGAGAAAACGCACGGACCGCCACTGATATATATATATATATACGTATATGTATATATGTATATATATATATATATATATATATATATATATATATATATATATATATATATATATATATATATATATCCCTCTCTCTCTCGCCACCTCTCTCTCGCCATCTCTCTCTCGCCCTCTCTCTCTCCCTCTCTCCCTCTCTCTCTCCCTCTCTCTCTCCCTCTCTCTCTCCCTCTCTCTCTCCCTCTCTCTCTCCGTCTCTCTATCCCTCTCTCTATCCCTCTCTCTATCCCTCTCTCTCTCTCTCTCTTTCTCCTCTCTCTTTCTCTCTCTCTCTCTCTCTCTCTCTCTCTCTCTCTCTCTCTCTCTCCCTATCTCCCCATCTCCCCATCTCCCCATCTCCCCATCTCCCCATCTCCCCATCTCCCCATCTCCCCATGTCCCCATCTCCCCATCTCCCCATCTCCCCATCTCCCCATCTCCCCATCTCTCTCTATCTCTATCTCTCTATCTCTATCTCTATCTCTCTCTCTCTCTATCTCTCTCTCTCTCTCTCTCTCTCTCTCTCTCTCTCTCTCTCTCTCTATCTCTCTTTCTCTCTCTTTCTCTCTCTTTCTCTCTCTCTCTCTCTTCTCTCTCTCTCTCTCTATCTCTCTCTCTCTTTATCTATCTCTCTCTCTCTCTCTCTCTCCCCATCTCCCCATCTCCCCATCTCCCCATCTCCCCATCTCCCCATCTCCCCATCTAACCCGTAACCTGCAGAAAAAACAGAGCCAAAAGATGCCAACAAATCATGAGCGACCTCCCATCTGAGCGAACGACACCAGCCAGACCATTTCAATACGCAACTGTGGACCTGTTCGGCCCTTACGAAGTGAAGGATGAGGTGAAGAAAAGATCAGGACTCAAAGTATGGGGACTAGTTTTCTGCTGCATGGCATCCCGAGCCCTACACACAGACGTAGTAAATGACCTGTCATCTGAAGGCTTTCTGTTGGCCTACAAGAGATTTGCAGCATTACGGGGACACCCGAGAAAGATATGGTCAGACCCAGGAAAAAACTTTGTGGGCGCCAGGCCAGCCCTCAAAGAACTGCATGCCTTCCGGAGGAAGCTGGAAGCATCCAGAGTCGAGGATGAAGCCTCCACGCATGGAACGGAATGGAACTGGAAACTCCACCCTGCGGCGGACTCCCCACACCGAAATGGAGCTGCCGAGGCCGCAGTACGCGCGGTAAAACGTGCCCTGCACAACCTGGCAGGAGACAGATGCTTCACGTGGAGTGAGTTCCAAACCTTCCTCTACATGGCTGCCAATCTGGCCAACGAAATGGGGAGATGGGGAGATGGGGAGATGGAGAGATGGGGAGAGAGAGAGAGAGAGATAGATAGAGAGAGAGATAGAGAGAGAGAGAGAGAGAGAGAGAGAGAGAGAGATAGAGAGAGAGAGAGAGAGAGATAGATAGAGAGAGAGCGATAGATAGAGAGAGAGAGAGAGAAAGAGAGAGAGAGAGAGATAGAGAGATAGAGAGAGATAGAGAGAGATAGAGAGAGAGATAGAGAGAGAGACAGAGAG
>NC_135396.1:17947579-17972579 GCF_051989625.1 Stigmatopora argus | reverse complement strand
TGCTTTTTGAACTGAGAAAAATTGATTAAAAACAATTGCAAGTAGCGATTTAAGAAAGGGATAATCAGTCTTATGGCTTATTGTCAACAATTTGTGAGTCCTTTTAACAAACACAGTCACTGGTCCCACATGCTTGTTTAGAACCAAAAGACAATTGTTGCGCTATTAAAAAAATTCTGTTTTGAAAAATGAGTGTTCAACAAATAAAAGATTGAGTTCACACGCATAGTGAAGGCGAAAAAATGCAATCTTGTCAAACTTGTCTATTAGGATCCGACAGCCCTCAATGGCCACCATAAAAAAATTCAACTCTCTACGTTGCACGGTTTGGACATACGTAGCGAGAGAATCTTTTCATACACACACACACACCCATCGATAAATTACACTTAAGTATTATATATGACCGCCGAGATCGAAGCCTCGCCACCACTTTGGAATGCAGAAAATTGAGCTTCCATCTTGGTGCACTTCAATTGTTTACGCCTTTCCCAACGCGATACGAAATGAGCACTTCTGTTTTTTTGGCATAATTGATGAAAAGTGATGCCCCGGTGTCGCGAGTGGTTAGCGCGTCGGCCTCACAGCTCTGGGGTCCTGGGTTCACATCCAGGTCATGGCCATCTGGGTGGAGTTTGCATGTTCTGTGTGGGTTTCCTCCGGGTACTCTGGTTTCCTCCCACATTCCAAAAAACATGCATGGCAGGCTGATTGGACACTCTAAATTGCCCCTAGGTTTGGGTGTGAGTGTGCATGGTTGTCCGTCTCCTTGTGCCCTGCGATCGGCTGGCTGGCCACCGATTCAGGGTGTCCCCCACCTCTGGCCCGGAGTCAGCTGGGATAGGCTCCAGCACCCCCCGCGACCCTAATGAGGATAAAGCGGTTCAGAAAATGAGAAGAGATGGGAGAATGAAGCCTCGAAGGAGGGAGAGAAACATCAGTCTTTTGTAGTCTTGAAATCTGGTCCGCGTCTGGCAAATAATATTGTCCAGAATCCTGTCGTGGAATTGGTGGTAGTGCGCGCGATAATCTTGCGCTTGACCTCTTTGTACGCTTGGAGCACCCGCACTGCGT
The DNA here is from genome assembly GCF_051989625.1 of Stigmatopora argus. Classification (NCBI taxonomy): domain Eukaryota; kingdom Metazoa; phylum Chordata; class Actinopteri; order Syngnathiformes; family Syngnathidae; genus Stigmatopora; species Stigmatopora argus. The sequence goes on along the minus strand of NC_135396.1, from coordinate 17,971,505 downwards.
TCAGTGGCCTCGCAGGTTTCCTCATATCGGCTCCTCTCGCGTTCAACTGTGTCACAAAACTCCTTTACTCTTGCAAGACAAAACTGTACATCCAGTCTGTTGTTCTGTAGTATTGAAAAAGCACGTCTGAATGCTCAAAAATGCCATTAAATGTGTGATAGGTTCACCAATAGACATTCCCAAATGCACGCACAAATAAAGAGACAAGACAATCTTCTGGGTTTTCTTGCAAGGAGAATCGAACCTTTCAGGTCTCTGCCCAGGTTCGTTCTGGGGTCACACACATCTTTTCCTTGTTTATTAGCATAAACCTGCACATCAATGTTCTCACCAGTAGGCTGTCTAATAAGCAGATACAATTCTTGCAATTTGGAATTTGTTAGAGCAATTGCACTAACTATAAGTCGGTTTAGCAAAGAGCGTAAGCAGGGGATAAGACAACACCCACACATTGTCAAAGTAGTAGCAAAACAGCCATTGATATCACCACGGTGAAGGCCAATTTTTTACACTTGCCGAAGGTCTTACCCACCAGTCTGCCCAGGCGAACAGTTCCACTCCAAAGTGCCTCTTCGTTTCTGGTTCAGGGTCTGCAGTCCTTCAACGGCTCTGATTAGGGACCAATTGGGTGACGCGTGGTTGAGTGCAACATTTCCAAACATTGCACACGCCCCCTGCTCCACCAAAAGTATATAAACCGTCAGAAGCATATCAACTGCTTTGCGGTCCTGGAAAGCCATGAGACTGGTGGCTGCCAGCTGTTCCTTCATTGGTGCAAATCCCTGCTCAGTATAATTTCCACGTTTTTTTGGACATTGTAATGGATGATGTTTAACCTATTCATATTTTTTATTTGGTGTAACCCAAAGAAAAATAGACTCCTGCTACAATTTGGCAACCCAACCCACCTATCTCCTCGACAATAAAACAGATACTGGTAAAAACAGTGAAACCAAAGCACATAGTCCTGTTTCTTTTTGACCGGAGTTATATAATTTATTTGCACCACTTCACCACCATAAGCCAAAACAGTTTGTCTTGGACAATGGGCACACCATGTCTCATCTACCGCATCCAGATTCAGACCATACTCTGTAAGGTTTAAACAGGTAAAGTTAGCCCAGTGGAAAAATTGGCTTGTCATTCACTGCTTTAGCAACAGGATAGACACCGTTTCATCTAGCACAGGGGTCTCAAACTCAATTTACCTGGGGGCCGCTAGAGGCAGAGTCTGGGTGAGACTGGGCCGCATCAGGATTTCCACAAGAAAAGCGCTGATAAAAAGCGCTGATAAAACATTCCAACATTATCAAAAATCTTATTTTTTTAACAAAAAATAATGAATTAAATAAATTAACTTAAATATGAATAAAAATAAATCAGTAATACAAAAATAGAATAATAATAATGAGCATACAGTAGATATACACTGGCTGGCTAATAATAATAATAATAATAATTGGACATAGGCCCTGTCGTCATTATCAACAACAAAAAAAAGCCTACTTGTCATCACACCCAGAAACTGCGTGTGATGAAATTGGTGGTGCTTCTCCATAAGCTGCGTTTACTCGGCAAAAGACCTAAATAAGTGATAGTTACGGAATCTTGTAATTTGGCATACTGCTGTTATGGATACAGGTCGCTTACCTCTCACTGTCTTTCACTTACCTTCAGTCAGCTAGTAGGAGGCAGATCACCACCCCAACATCTATTCACATTACCGCAAAAGGGAATGTGTTATGTTACCGCAAATTTAGAGTTCTGATGGATGTGGGGAAAAAACTGTCCTTAAGCCTATTTGTCCGTGCTTTGTGGGACCTATAGCGTCTGCCAGAGGGCAGCAGCTGGAACAGATTGTGACCAGGGTGGTAAGGGTCCCCTATGATGTTCCTGGCTCTACTGAGGTAACGAGGGCTGGCAATGTCTTCCAGTGAGGGCAGAGAGCAGCCGACAATCCTCTGGGCAGTGTTAATCACTTTCTGCATGGCCTTTTTGTCAGCCGCCGTGCTTCCAGCGTACCACACTGTGATGCAGTACGCCAGGATGCTCTCTACAGTGGTTCTATAGAAGGTTATCAGAAGCTTGGTGCCCAAGTTGTTCTTCCCAAGTACCCTGAGGAAATGGAGTCGTTTCTGAGCCTTCTTCACCACTGCCGTGATGTTTGTAGACCATGAGAGCTTATCCGTGACGTGGACCCCCAGGAATTTAAAGGACTGGACCCTGTCTACACATACTCCATTTATGAGGAGTGGGGCCAGATCTGTGCCGTGTTTGCGAAAGTCCAGGATTATTTCTTTAGTTTTCGTGGTGTTCAGTGTGAGATTGTTCACCGAGCACCACGAAGACAATTTGTTGACCTCATCTCTGTAGGCCGACTCATCCCCTCCTGAGATGAGTCCGACCACAGTGGTGTCGTCAGCGAATTTGATGATGGCGTTAGACTGGTGGGTGGGTGTACAGTCGTATGTGTACAGAGAGTACAGAAGAGGACTCAGTACACAGCCTTGAGGGGAGCCAGTGCTCAGTGTAATGGAGGAAGAGAGGTGGGGACCAAGTCTAACAGTCTGTGGTCGGTTGGTCAAGAAGTTCTTTATCCAGCAGCAGATTGAAGAGGATAGTCCAAGGTGGGAGAGTTTGTCAGTCAGAATGTCCGGTTTTATGGTGTTGAAGGCTGAGCTATAGTCAATGAAGAGCATCCTCACGTAGTTCCCATGGTGTTCCAGGTGGCTCAGTGCTGTATGAAGAGCAATGGTAATAGCATCCTCAGTGGACCTGTTTGCTCTATAAGCAAACTGGTGAGGGTCAATTGAGGGAGGGATTTTATTCCTGATATGGCGGGCTACCAACTTTTCAAAGCACTTCATGATCACAGACGTGAGTGCAACAGGCCTATAATCATTCATGCTGTCAATGGTTGGCTTTTTGGGGACAGGGATAATGGTGGCAGATTTCAGACAGGATGGAATGATTGATTGTTGCAGGGAACAATTGAAAATTTTTGTGAAGACTCCAGCCAGCTGGTCAGCACAGGCTTTGAGCACCTTCCCAGGTACTCCGTCTGGGCCAGCAGCCTTCCTGGTGTTCACAGACCGCATTACCAGTCTCACTTCCTGTTGCCGGAACGTCAGTGTATAGTAGAGATATAAGTAGAGAAAACTAATTATTTTTATTCCGTTTCAAATGTCTGTATTAACAGCTCTTTAACCTTTAACTTTCTGAAATTGAATGGAACATTGAACATGAAATATTCTGAACACGGCTTCTCCCTCCTACTTCTTGCTGCTAGAAACCTGGCAGCGCTTCTTCTCACATAGCTGAGTCACATTTGGCTTGAGGGAGGAAGCAGTGGAGACCCTCAGTAGAGCTTGAAGATGCTCATCAGTAAGTCTGGACCTTTACTTGGACTTATTGAAGTTCAAGGTGGAGAAGAGTTTCTCACACAAGTATGTGCTCCCAAAAAGGCACATGGTCCGCTTGAACATTCGGGAAAGTTCAGGGAAGCTGGGGGTCAACTCTCTCAAAAATGGCCCAAACTTGTCTGCTTCTCCCCTCACCTCCCTGAACTTGGCTTTGAGTGCAGAGTTGCACTGCAGGTCAATGAGCTCCATTTGAAGCTCAGGAGGGGCCTCTTGCACATCAAAGGAGAAGGGGTCCGCAAAAATTTGAAATGTGGCTTTGTGTGTCTTGAAGTCTGCAAATCTGTGATCAAAGTCCTCCTGTAGCTTCGAAATGGCCTCAACATACTTCTCACCACTGAATGGTGTGCCTGCATCCACGAGAGCCTTGCATGCTGGGAAATGGCAAAGGTTTGTCTGAGAGAGCTGGGCTTTCCATAACACAAGTTTAGTGCAGAATGCTCTCACGTTGTCATAGGCAGCACTGACAAGTTGCCCCTGGCCTTGTAGCTTCTTGTTCAGTACATTAAGCTCATGTTCACACATGAACAAGAAAAGAACAGCTACCCTGTCTATCTCTGTGAAGTCTCTTACTTCTGCTCTCAACTCAAAAAAATCTCTTCAACACGTTTCCCCTGCTGAGCCAACGTACCTCAGTGAAGTAGAGCACATCCCCATATTCTGACTCCATTTCCTCTAAAAAAGCATGGAACCTTCTTTGCTTTAAGCCCCTGGATCTGATTTGGTTGAAGCATTTCACAACGACAGACATCACATTGTCAAACTTCAGGCATCTGCTGCAAAGGGCCTGCTGAAGGATAATGCAGTGCAGAGCTATGGCCTCCTCCACACCCTCCTCTTCCAGTTTTTTTAACAGGTGCTACCAGTCCATTCTTCCTCCCTGTCATTGATGGGGCTCCATCGGTTGTTATTCCAACAAAGCTCTTCCATGGCAAACCGGCATTCTCAATGACATCACACAGCTGGAGAAATATTTCCTTAGCGGTGGTCTGGCCATGCATTGGAATTACTGTGAGCAACTCCTCCATTACTTCAAAATTGTCATCAACACCACGGACATATATTGCGAGCTGGGCAGTGTCTGTGATGTCTGTGGACTCATCAAGAGCCACTGAATATAAACTGAAACATTGTGCTTTCTCACACAGTTGATCATAAATGTCACTTGACAGGTCAGAAATGCGCTCTGCCACGGTGTTGGCAGAAAGGCTGATGTGGTTCAACTGACTTTTCTTTTCTGGACAGACAATATGTGCAGCCTGTAATATGCACTTTTTGATAAATTCACCTTCTGTGAATGGCTTTCCTGCTTTAGCAATCAACTCACAAATGGCATAGCTAGCTTTGACTGCTGCATTACTGTCTTTGGTAGGCTTCTTGAAGAAATCCTGTTGCCTCAGAAGACGTGTTTTAAGACTGGCAACCTGGTTGGCTCTCTCATCTCCCTGGTATTTTTCGTACTCCTCAGCATGTCTCGTAGTATAATGACGTTTCTCATGCGCCAACACATTTTGCCAAACCCAAAGCGACAAACATAATCTGTTTCTTAGCCAGATTTTGGAGCTTGGAGAATTGTCAATTTCACACTTATTTAAGATTGTCCTTGCCAATCATTATCTCTGTAACATTTAGCTGCATTAACCCCATAATTGCAATGCCAAGTCTGTAAGTTTTAAGCTAAAGTTCTCTTAATTTGTAGGCCTTTAAAGCAATGGAAAGCGACGTCACTTGGTTGACATCAATTGTTTGATGCCTATGCAATCCGTAATATTCTAATAGTCATCAATATGACCCATGCCAAAGCATATTTCACCCGCCCAGGACTAAACAGGGAATGCCTTCCGTACACTGAAAACACTCCATGCCTCTTCAGTCCTAGGGTAATTATGCCTATCCCAAATCAATTATTTTATCTAAACAAGCCAGGTACCATTTACGTAATTATTTGGATGAATGCCATTTCTGCATTGTTGTTTTCATGTTTGATATCATTAACAACGAAATAATTCTTAATACTAAAGATCTATTTCGCAAATCACCCCCATATTGCTAACCCACCCAAGGATAGCTAAAATCAATGGCTGAGTTCCTGCTGCAACCGGTACTCGGATGATTTGCCTAAAGACGTTTCGCCGACGGACGTTTGACAGACGGACAGGTCGCCGAATGGACGCTCCGCCGAACGTTCATTCGGCCGAATGGCCGTTCGGTTGAATGAACATTCCGCCGAACGGAGGTTTCGCCGAAACGGGATTCGCGCGCTCGCCCCGCCCCCGGATCGTGTGTGTACAAGTTTTTCAACCTCGGCCCGCGGGCCATATACGGCCCGTTATGATTTTTAATCCGGCCCGCCGCCGGCGTTGTCCAAATTATAGTAAAAATCAATGATTCATTTCCCTTTGCCGCTCATCACTCTCAATTTATTAGTCTACCGTCAATGGCAGCCTGGGAATAAGCACTCTTGGGCGGGCATGTCAGCCCGGGAATAAGCACTCTTGGGCGGGCATGTCAGCCCGGGATTAAGCACTCTTGGGTGGGCAGATGTAGCAGAACCGAGTCGTGAAATGACAGCAATCAGGTCAAATCCATCCTAAAACAGCATTTAATGATCAAATACAAATACTGGAGCTCTTTTGACATTAGAACCGAGCCCAGGGAAGTGAATTCCTCGGTAAAATGTCGCGATGATGTCGCGATAAGGCAAAAAAACCTCTATATACGTCCATTCACCAAACGGCTCAAAATGCTCTCAAATTCGGTCAAATCCAGCCGAAAACAGTGTTTAATGATTAAATACAAATACTAGTATTTGTTTATACAATACTAGTATTGTATTTTATACTAGTATTTTATTTAAAAGAAGACAAAGGAAATTCACATATTCTTCGTCGTCTTCCTTCTTTTTTTTGCTTGGTATTCCCATAGGTAACGTGTATACTGACTAGATTTCCGATGCGCGTTGTGAGGCAACGGAGCTAGACGTCGTCGCTTGTCGGCCATTTTAAGAACAGAGCCATTCGCCAAACGGCTCAAAATGCTCTCAAATTCGGTCAAATCCAGCCGAAAACAGCGTTTAATGATTAAATACAAATACAGTGGTACCTCGTCATACGACCGCTCGTCATACAAAATTCTCGTCTTACGGCGGAAATTTCGATCGAATAATTCGCCCGTCGTGCGATCAAAATTTCGTGATGCGACCAAGCCAGGTCTTTTTTGCATATCTTTCGTGTATAACAATATTTACGAGCACGGAACGATTAATTCAGACGAGTTTCTCCTAAGACCAGGAAAGGCGCAACGCGCATGCAAAAAGAGGGCTTTCTGGGTAATGAAGTACACTCGTGCACACAACTACCATAGGCAATGGCAACCTTTCTCAGAATAAAACTTCATTACCCACAATCAATACGTGGGTAAGCTCAATTATTGTATTTCCTGTTATTCTTTCTAAGGAAAGAAGCTCCCGCGATCGTTCTTTAAAGACTATTTCTCGTTGGCAAGTGGTCGTGCGTTATCCTATTGTGAGGACATTTGTGTGCATCATTTTGGGAATATTTTGAAGGCAATACAACAGCAAACAGTCCACAGCTTGGCGGCGCTTGGCGCTCACAAAGGGCGCGTTGCATTATAAGGCGCCCTGTCTATTTTGGAGAAAAAAATTGACTTTTTTTTACTTTTATGCGCGCCTTATAGGCGTGAAAATACGGTAAACATATATATATATATATATATTTATATATATATATATATATGTATATATAAGCAAAACTGAGTTCAGTTATACAGTGGTACCTCGTCATACAATATTCTCGTCTTACGACGGAAATTTCGATCGAATAATTTGCCTTTTCTGCCCAAGCCTTTTTTTGCATATCTTTCGTGTATAACAATATCTACGAGCACTGAACGATTAATTCAGACGAGTTTCTCATACGCATCGACCAGGAAATGCACAACGCGCATGCGCGGGCAAAAAGAGGGCTTTCTGGGTAATGAAGTATACTCGTGCACACAACGCCGATAGGCAATGGCACTCTTTCTCAGAATGAAACTTCATTACCCACAATCAATACGTGAGTAAGCTGAGCTGTTGCATTTCCTGTTATTTTTATTATCTAAAACGAGGACTTTTATATTACTTCTCGTTCGCTGCTCCTAAGAACATCAGCGGCACTGGCTCGCAATTCCCTCTTTGTAATATTTCTGGTCGCAACTCTCTCTCATAGGCGCCGTTCAAAGCGGTTGCAACCAGAGCCATTTCAACGAGGGAGTTGCGAGCCGGTCTTTATGAGCAGCGGAGCGATCGCTAAAATGTACTACTAGACTATTTCTCGTTGGCAAGTGGTCGTGGGTTATCCTATTGTGAGGACATTTGTGTGAATCATTTTCTGAATATTTTGAAGGGAATACGTAGTACAACAGCAAACAGCCCATCGATAGCGAACGTGAGGGTGGAGGCGTGGCAAACCGCCAACCCGGAAAACGAAAGTAACAAAAGATTACAACAAAATTATAATTCAGTTTTGTGTAAAGTTACATTAAACGTATGTTTGAGTGTCTGTATATATTAATCCAAGTTAATTTAAATTTGTTTGTTCCGTTTACGAGTGCGTTGTCGTGGAAAAAAACGAACCCCCCCCACACCCCCAAACGTCTCTGTCTCCCGTCGGCGAAATCTGCCCAATTTTAGTTAGATCAAACACATTTTATTACTAGTAAACCACTAGTTATGTGTTACTTTGTTAATAGATGGCGAATTAGAAGAAATAAAACATTTTTTTCCAATCCAATATGCTGTTTTTGGTGTTTTTTCAGAGGGCTGGAACGAATTAATTTGTTTTCCATTCATTTCAATGGAAAACGTCCGCTCGAGTTACGAGAATCTCGTCATACGAGCTCAGTTCCGGAACGGATTAAGCTCGTATCTCGAGGTACCACTGTACTAGTATTTGTTTATACAATACTAGTATTTGTATTTAATCATTAAACACATTTTGAGCCGTTTGGCGAATGGACGTATATTGACGTTTTTTTGCCTTATCGCGACATTTTACCGAGGAATTCACTTCCCTGGGCTCGGTTCTAATGTCCAAAGAGCTCCAGTATTTGTATTTAATCATTAAATGCTGTTTTAGGATGGATTTGACCCGATTGCTGTCATTTCACGGCTCGGTTCTGCTACATCTGCCCGCCCAAGAGTGCTTAATCCTGGGCTGACATGCCCGCCCAAGAGTGCTTATTCCCGGGCTGCCATTGACGGTAGACTTATAAATTGAGAGTGATGAGCGGCAAAGGGAACTGAATCATTGATTTTTACTATAATTTGGACAACGCCGGCGGCGGGCCGAATTAAAAATCCTAACGGGCCGTATATGGCCCGCGGGCCGAGGTTGAAAAAATTGTACACACACAATCCGGGGGCGGGGTGAGCGCGCGAATCCCGTTTCGGCGAAACCTCCGTTCGGCCGAATGACCGTTCGGTGGAACATCCATTCGGCGACCTGTCCGCCTGTCAAACATCCGTCGGCGAAACGTCTTTAGGCGAATCATCCGGCCACGCTGCAACCGACTCGTCTCACCCCACCAAGGAGACGATGTTTACTTAAGATAAGAGCCATTTTCTGTAGCTCACTGTTACCACAATTAAAACCTACAATAAGTAAATTAGAGAAAATAACCTTCTACTAACTAGGCATTTCCTAATGCCAAATTTCAGTGTTTAATAAAGGACCCACAAATTGTCACCAATATGTCATAATATTGTCAGTTTTCTCATCTCTTCTTGTCTAACCAGCTAATCTCTTATGTTAAAGTATTTTGAACAAACCAACCATTCAAAAACAGTATTAATAATCTTTTATCCTCCAAAAGCTAGTTTTCTTTATTTAAGAGCCCTTCGAAATCAACAAATTGGTCAAAAATGGCTATCTTGCTCTATTCCCAATTTCGAAGCCAAACAAACCAATCTTTTACCAAACAGATTGTCTATCACCTTGAAATACATTCTTGTGTAAAATATGAAAAATGCGAAAGTAAACGCAAAACCCTGCATTTCCTGCAGACCATGTTTTGCTCTTATTCTTAAATGTTTAACGGAAGCACGCTCTTAGCCGCTAACTGTGAGCTTTAGACTCGCTGCAAAAGCAGGATTTCTCCTCTCACACACATTTTATCTGCCAAAAATTCCTTGTTTTGCTATGTTTACAAATGCCTCCCCAGCGAGGTATCATGTTTGAAATGTCGCTTTTTAGCTGTGGATATTGCATTTTAGAGAAGACTACCATTAGTCCATCATAAGCTAAATTCTCATCCGGTTTCCAACCACATCACACAATTTGCCGAGACCCCATAATCTCAAAATATGCTGCAAGCACAACTTTATCTCATAGCAAAAATCATTTTTTTGCACACAAGTTTGCTTCAGCAACCCCAAGGGCCAATTGATATAACATGAGGTACACGCTGAATGAGAGTAGCACTTCCCTCCTCTGATCGTATGCCTTGTATAATACAATGTGTGGAGTTGACCATTCAAGAAAAAGGGGTTTCAACCTTTCAGGCCCGAGACGAGACGTGGGAGTGGCCGGTCCGGAGGGCGTCTGCGCCGGCCTGAGACGAGGCGTGGGAGCGGCCGGTTCGGCGGGCGTCCGCGCCGGCCTGAGACGAGGCGAGGAAGCGGTCGGTCCGGCGGGCGTCCGTGCCGGCCGGTGACGGGGTCGCCGGTCCGGCGGGCGTCCGCGCCGGGCGGTGATGAGGCGTCGGAGTGGCCGGTCCGGCGGGCGTCCGCGCCGGGCGGTGATGAGGCGTCGGAGTGGCCGGTCCGGCGGGCGTCCGCGCCAGCTCGAGACAAGACGTGGGAGTGGTCGGTCCGGCGGGCGTCCGCGCCGGGCGGTGATGAGGCGTCAGGGTGGCCGGTCCGGTGGACGTCCGCGCCGGCGTGAGACGAGGCGAGGAAGTGGTCGGTCTGGCGGGCGGAGCTTGGTCACGGGCTCGAGCGTCCAGGCCCTCCTTCCGCTTCTCCCTGTGGCGCGGCGCTCACCGCCTCCTCTGGGAGGAAGGCACAGCACGCCGGCCGCCACGTGGTGGCCCATTGTAGATGGCCAGCCAACACGGTGAAAGACCTCGCTGCTCCGCCTTCCCACAAAGACAAACGGGCGGTGTTAGAAACTCCTTCCTGAGCCTCTCCGCCGGCCGCCACGTGGTGGTCCACTGTAGATGGCCAGCCGACACGGTGAATCCTGGTTGGGGTAATCCAGGTCGGAGTAGTCGAAGAAGGAGTCGGGGTCAACGTCCTCCGGGGGGAGTGTATCCTCGTCCGAATCGGCTGAGGAAATCATTGTCCGAGTCCGAATCTCCAGCACACAAATCAATTGGCTCCCGGTCATCCTCACAATCAGAATATTCAGAGTCCCAACCGACATAGATGTGGCGTTCCAACGGGGCCGATGGAGGCTGGGGATAGTCCCTCCATTGAGGAAAAGACTCGCTGGAGTTCGAATTCAGATAACTCGGGCGATGAACAGGGGGTGTCGGAAATTGGGTATTCTCACTTAGCTGTGCTGGCAGCCCAGTGCGACGGAGTGAGCGACGGGTCGGTTTAAAGGTGAAACTTGAGCTGGGGGGTTCGACCGGGGCCGATGGAGGCTCAGAATTACCTCCTAGTCAGGATTCCTGCGCTGCCAAAACGTCTCTAAGGTGTCCACACCACGGCGTAGTCATTATAAATTCCCTAAAAGATTTTGGGGAGCTTCCCGCTGGGTCCATGTGGTCGGATCGTTCTGTTAGCGACACAGCGGCGCAATCGGGGGGATTTGGACCCAGTTGCGGGGAAGCCGGGTGAGAGAAGACAAGCTGTTCTCATGACAGTAACTTTTAATGACTCAAAATTTACAAAACAACAAGGGCTTGAAACAAAACGGGAGCATGGGGAATAGTACCTTGTAGCGATGTGTGCTGTAACACGTAGGGTGTCACGCAGGACGATCCGACAATCACTAGCTACTTCCGTGGTACTTAAATACCCACATCAGGAAGTAATCAAGGATTGTTTGCAGCGGCTCTAACCTGACGCCAAGCCAGGAGGGACAAATGAGGCACTCCTGACAGCCGCAGCTAACAGGACGCTCCCCACCGCAGTCGGTGTATTATTTGGCAAGTCTAGAGTATAAATAAAGAACGCAGGTTGGCAACCCTGCAAAACATTTAATTTAGCCGTTTTGAATCTCTTTTCGTCTTTTAACCACCATATTCCCGCTAGCGAAGGGGACCAAAGCCAGGCCAAGCTACAATAGGCCATCTCTTCCTAGTAAATTGACAGGACATTCAGGTACTACTGGTACTCGGACGATTCGCCGAAAGACGTTTGGCTGACGGACGTTTGGCCGACGGACAGTTCGCCGAACAGACGTTTCGCCGAGCGGACGTTTCGCCGAAACGGGATTCGCGCGCTCGCCCCGCCCCCGGATCGTGTACATATTTCTAGATACAAGTACGTACTACAATGTGCTGCCAATGTTTTATGTTTTTTTATTTTATCCTTGCGTTTAAAGTAGTAGTGATGTGTGCCAATAAGAACAATATTTTAATTTTAAATAATTTCCCATTATTTTAGGAAATATATATTCAAAATGATTTGCTGAGAACCTTATTTCAAAAATTAATCTCAATGTTTTCTATGCTGGTGTAAGTTTTCTGGAGTAGGATTTCTGGATTTACAATTTCATTACTTTCTTTTCTCTATTTCTTCTGTCACGTACTGTTCTGCGTCTGTTTGGCCGTGAATAAATGCCCTTGTTATTCCTAAATGAATGTTTTCTGTAACGGGCTGTATATGGCCCCCGGGCTGAGGTTGAAAAACATGTACACACACGATCCGGGGGCGGGGCGAGCGCGCGAATCCCGTTTCGGCGAAACGTCCGTTCGGCGAACTGTCCGTCAGCCAAACATCCGTCGGCCAAACGTCTTTCGGCAAATCGTCCGGTCACGGTACTACTACTAACACAGACATTTTACACGTCTCTCCATCCGGATCTCTTATCCAAACTGGAACTGTTTCCAAAACGGCGGTAACCCGACCACCTGCCGTTGTCACAAAGACCCTCCCCTTTTTACGCCTAGCACCTGGAATATCCATTTTAATTGCAGTTTTACAAGCTCCAGTATCACACAAAATATCTAATCGAATTCCATTCACGAACAATGTGACCTCAGGTTTAACCATATCAAATGCCAGTATTTCCGCTAAATTTCGCTCAACATCTTTATATTGAAAGTCTTCGTTCAATTCATTTTGAGGAGGCATGCCGGCTAGTCATGCCGATTGGGCCTTCCTGTTTGGGCAATCACGCGATATATGACCCAATTCTCCACAAACCCAGCAGGCAGCATTTTTGAAAACTCGATATCTGTTTCACCTCCTCATTTCTTTTCTCCCATTCTCTTGGGTAACATTCCTACACCCCTGCCACCTGTCTTGGTAAAAAAAATCTCCTTCAGTCGAGGAGCCCCCCCCTATTCTTTGTCCCTTTCTGTTCCAGAATCCTTTCAGCATGCAACACCTGATTTATGTATTGGTCAAGCGTACCCGTGGGTGTATCCACCCAATCTTTCTCAATCCATTGCCTAAGTAAATAATTTGAATGAGCGTGGAGGGCATATTTCAGATGCTCCTGATAAAGACTACCCACAGTGTGATCTCTTCCTCAAAAGGTTCCTCATCATTTTCCTTAGCTCTGCCAATAGCGGTATAATTTGCTCTTGTCTTAAATTTCTCCGTGGCCCGTTCAATCATATCACCCACTCTTAAGCTCAGTTCACGGCTGTCATGAACTAATGGGCCAAGATCAGTTTTTGGATTCCAATCCCCCCTAATAGCGTGCCAATCACCCTTTAATGCGGCCATCCAAACTTGCTGTGTTTCCACCCCGTTTAGATGATAAGATCGCCTGATGTCTTCCATTTGTAGGACAAATTCCGCCACATACACTTTATGCGAGGTGACGCCATCATAGGCGCCTTCAAAGCGGCTGCTTGTTGCAGTAGCTCCCTAAACCCTCCCTCCTGTTCTGTTTTTACAGCTTTTTTTACAACTTTTTTATCCTTTATTTTTACGTTTTATTGTTTCTTAAGATTTTACTTTTTACTTTACTTTATATAGTTGTTTTTTGAATACTGAGCTTTAGATCACAACTTCAACAATCAGCTTTAGAGTTGATTGTGCGTGCATGAGCTTGTTAGCATTAGCTTGTTAGCAGAAGTCTTTCCGCTCCTACGAAACGGACCTTTCAACTTCCAAATGCCCGCGACTACAAGAAAATAACAGACCTCCAAGTTCATCTGCTGCACCTACCTGCTCATGTAAGTGCAGTTCCTGGGAGGATCGCTTTGTAGATCTCCAGAAAAAGTATGACCAAAAGTATGACCAGCTGCAGCAAGCTTTCTCAGAGATACAAATCAAGCTGGATGAGATATCAAAGGCGAGCTCTGTTTGCATAGCCACGCCGCAGAGTATGCCTGTTGCCCCCTGCACGGGTGCGGAACAGACAGCAAATTGCCATAGGCCAATAAAGAAAAGGAAGGCAAAAAATACCAAACAGGCTCCGAAGCAATCTTCAGCCGCGAAGTTTAGCGCTGGCGAGGCGCCCGATCATGACGATGACTACGTGTCAGCCTGCTTAGACACCGCAGATGGCAGTGACGTCATCGGTAGGCAAAGTGATGAGCCTAAAACTCAAGCCCCTGCAAATCCAATTGCTTTCGCGAGATCCAGTAAAGAGGCAGTGTCGGAACGCGAGAGGAGTGTGATAATCTATGGTGTTCCCGAGTCGCCCGAACTCCCAGCTGTGGGCAGCGCGATGAAAGATCGCGAGTTTGCCATATTTTGTATCAAGTCGATCCTGGAGACACTGGCACCCGGGGCATCTCTCTCACTCGGAAGATCGGTGAGGCTTGGACGCGAGCCACCATCCTCTGCTTACGCACGCCCCCGTCCATTAAAGATGACTCTTGGCACTCCATCTGAAGTCGAGACCTTCTTAACAAGCGCCAAGAAAATCCAATGGCCTGATCTCGAACTGGATTTTCGGAAGGAGTACTCTTTGAGGGAGAGGATTCGTTGGCGCAACCTTGTAGCAGAGCTGGCAGCGAGGCGTCAGAAGGGCGAAAGAGGTCTGTGCATCCGCAACGGCCAACTAGCCCTGACAAGCTACATCCACCCGCCACTGAAGGTGACCACAGAGACTCAGAACAACTGGGTGACGGTGAGGGAACAAGGGATGGCGGTGGTCCACTCCTAGTCATCATCTACACCAACGCGTGCAGTTTGATCGCCAAGTTCAGTGACCTCTTCAGTATTGTATCAGGACTCAAGCCTGATATGATCGTCATTACTGAAACCTGGCTAAGCTCTGAAGTGCACGACGCTGAGATAAACCTGGTGGGCTACATCCCCTTCCGGTGCGACAGGCGAGACAGACGTGGTGGTGGAGTTATCATCTATGCTAAGGGCGAGCTAAAGCCCTCCCTTTGTCCAATATAACTGTGGGCGGAGTCTGTCTGCCTATCTTGGGAGTCTACCGATCTCCACAAGCTACTGCCGAAGACGACAACCACGTAATCAGTGCAATTCGCTCGGTCTCATCACACCAGGACTGCCTTATTGTTGGCGACTTCAACGCACCATCAATAGACTGGAGCGATGTCGTCTGCTCATCAGCCGACCGGTTCGACCAGGCACTCCTCGACACAGTTGATAACTGCTTTTTAACACAGCATGTTGCAGCTCCGACGCGCTTCCGCGGTAACCAACGCCCGTCTCTTCTGGACCTGGTACTCACGTGCTACCCGTCGTCGGTATCGTCTCTCATCATCCTCCCGCCGCTCTCCATGTCTGACCATGTGGTGCTCAAGTTCAACTGGCACGCAACAATTCCGGCCTTACAGAGCGAGATGCTTCCGAAGAGAAGGTTTGCTACCCTGAATCATCACGCACTGGCGGAGGCTTCCGAGGCTGTTGACTGGGCTTCCTTCATGGAGATCACTTCAGTCGGCGAGCTGTGGGCATTGTTGAAACAATCCATACTCCGGGTGACTGAGCGCTCAGTACCATTGTCGATGACACGGCACCAGAAGCACAAACCCTGGGCGACGCAAAAGGTGAAGCGGGAACGGACTCTCAGAGATGTTGCTTGGCGCGAATTCCAGGAACGAGGCACGGCAGCTGCATATGAGGTCTATAAGCAGCAACGAAATAGGGCAGTGTTCACTGAAAGGCAAGAGCGGAGCAGGTATGAGCTGAGGTTGGCGCAGTCATCTCGTGCAAACCCCAAACGCTTCTTTTCCCATGTTCAAGCCAACAAACGTCTGCACAATCAAGTGGTTAAACTCAGGGATGCTGATGGAGTCGGTGTCACGGATGCAGAGGGGCAAAGCTCTCTTTTTGCTAGGGTGTTCGCAGGCATTTACCAAGTCGATGATGGGCGACCAACACCCCCATTTGCTCGGGATGTTCCCCCAATGCCTGCAGTTGCCATTACACCTCCTGAAGTCTACCGAGCCTTGATGTGTCTGGACGCCACTAAAAGCCATGGTCCGGATGGTATTCACCCGAGGGTCCTCCAGGCACTCGCTCCGACCATAGCACTTCCCCTCGCATATCTCTTCACACTGTCCTTGCAATCAGGTGAAGTCCCCGAAGACTGGAGACGGGCCGTCATCTGCCCTATCTATAAGAAAGGAGACCGAGAGGACCCGTTGAATTACCGACCGGTCTCCCTCACTTCAGTAATCTGCAAAATGTTAGAATCAATTATCAAAACGTCCATGATGGCCCATCTCCAGAACACAGCGGCGATCTCCGATAGTCAGCATGGATTCGTGTCCAAGAGATCCTGCCTCACCAACTTGCTGATGATGGAGGAATGGGTCACTCAATTAATGGACGATCGACAAATTGCCGACCTGGTCTTCCTGGACTTCGCCAAGGCGTTTGACTCGGTCAACCATCGCTTGCTACTCCGCAAGTTGGAAGCGTATGCGATTCACCCAGCGGTAGTGAGGTGGATTGATGCGTTTTTGGCTGGCCGCACCTTTCAAGTACAAGTCAACGGCATACTTTCAGAGACTCACAACGCCCCCAGCGGTGTCCCCCAAGGCTCCGTTCTTGGACCACTGCTGTTCGTGGTGTTTGTAAACGACCTGCCAGAGCACATCTCCCAGCGGGTTCTCCTCTTCGCCGATGATGTGAAGCTCGTTGCTCCCCGGAGCGACTACGAGGACCTGCGTAGGTGCCTTCATCATGTGTGGAGTTGGTCGAACCTGTGGGACCTGCGGCTCAATATCACGAAATGCAGTCATCTGGCTATTGGGGCTCCTCCTGATTCACCTCTTGACTTTGAACCGGGACGCCTGGAACTGGAACGAACTCAACGGTGCAAAGATCTGGGCATCATTGTCGACGACACGTTCAAACCAACGGCCCAATGCATCCAAGCAGCCAACAAAGCTCGCGGAGTGCTGTTCCTAATGTTCCGGTCCTTTGCCGTCATCACAGCAGACATCTTCCTTCCTTTGTATGTTTCCCTGGTGAGGCCCATTCTCGAGTATGGGATCCAAGCTGCATCACCGTACCTCGCCAAGGACATCCAGCATCTGGAGCGGGTCCAGAGGCTTGCAACGAGGATGGTCCGCGGCCTCAGCTTAATGTCTTACGAGGGAAGATGCCAGCGACTCAACCTGCCGACCCTTGAGGCTAGGCATCTGCGAGGGGACCTGATACTGGCCTACAACATCCTCCACGGTATCTACAGCGTGCCCCGTGACCTCTTCTTCACGCCCGCACTTGATCGTGGTCTGAGGGGTCATCCGTGGAAGCTGTACCCTCGCGGGTTCCGGTTGAATCAGCGGAAGGCTGCTTTTTCAGTGCGCATCGCCGGTCCTTGGAACCGGCTTCCGCAGGGTGTGGTTGAGAAGCCGACGGTCGCCCAGTTCAAGCGGGCTCTGGATGACTTTTTGGCCGTGGACCAGTGACTACACCGCGTTTTGTGCACATTTTTTGTGTCTTGTTACATGGCCTTTAGCCTGGTGCTTTTTCTTGCCAAATAAATTGAATTGAATTGAATTGAATATTATATTCCATACTTTAATGTATTAAAACTTTACTTTCAAGACTCTACTCCAAGACTCAAGTTGTGCGAGAGGCAGTCTTTGATCTATTAGTTTAATTTATCCTTGCAAATTCTGGACATTACACAAAGGATCAGCTGTTAGCGCTACGCAACACCTGGATTCCCCTGGACCTGGACCTCCCCGCGGAGTTAAAGAGGAAGAGAAGAGGATGCAGAGCTGGACGAAAATGTCAGGAGAGAGA
Organism: Stigmatopora argus; assembly: GCF_051989625.1. Classification (NCBI taxonomy): domain Eukaryota; kingdom Metazoa; phylum Chordata; class Actinopteri; order Syngnathiformes; family Syngnathidae; genus Stigmatopora; species Stigmatopora argus. Next base: position 17,953,718 of record NC_135396.1, on the reverse strand, counting down.
GCGACGCTTCAGACCCAGCATTCCATCTATTATTATGGGAACGTAAGATCTCTCCCCAATAAGATGGAAGAGCTAACGGCGCTTACCAAACAACGACAATATTGGAGAATCTGCATTATGTGCTTCACGGAGACCTGGCTGAATGAACTAACACCAGACTCTCTCGTCTCCTTGGATGGCTTTCAGCTGGCGAGGGCGGACAGAGATGCTGAGGAGAGCGGCAGGAAGAAAGGTGGGGGACTAGCTGTTTTTATTAATAGTAGGTGGTGTAGATGGATATTACTGTGAAGGAGCAACTTTGCACTCGAAATATCGAGCTAGTAGCTGTTACCATCAGGCCGTTTTACATCCCCGGGAATTCTCACATGTTATCGTAATAAAAGCGTATATACCTCCTTCGGCTGATGCGGCAGTCACTCGCGAGCTGCTTCACGCTACTGTGTCCCGGCTGCAGACTTCACACCCCCAGTCTCTCTTTCTTATCTCTGGTGATTTTAACCATGCTCCCTTGACTTTTACTCTCCCCACCTTCACTCAGTATGTGAAGTGCCTCACAAGGCAACAAAAAACTCTGGACCTGCTGTATGCCAACACAAAGGAGGCATACAGCTCAGTCCTCCTGCCCCCACTGGGCCGCTCAGACCACAACATGGTCCATCTGATCCCCACCTACATCCCTATGGTGAGGAAAATAAAACCTACCACGAGGATCATACAAAGATGGACCGAGGAGACCAGCATGGTACTGAGGGACTGTTTTGAGACCACTGACTGGTAGGTGCTGTGCAATTCACATGGGAAATACATTGACAGCTTGACCCACTGCATCACAGATTATATTAACTTCTGTGTTGAGAACCTTGTACTGGGAGGTGGTCATCGATTTTCGGAGGAATCCCCAACAGACCACTCAGGTGAACATCCAGAGTACAGACATTAAAATCGTGGAGAATTTTAATAAGTACCTGGGTGTTCACCTCAACAACAAACTAGACTGGTCCTCAAACATAGATGCCCTGTATAAAAGGGGCCAGAGCCGCCTCTACCTACTGAGGAGTCTACGGTCCTTCGGAGTGTGAAGGACACTGCTGAGGACTTTTTACGACACTGTGGTGGCATCTACAGTGTTTTATGCAGTGCTCTGTTGGGGATGCGGGAGCACGGAGAGAGACAGGAACAGGCTGAATTAGCTGGTCAGGAGGGCCAGCTCTTTTCTGGGCTGTCCTTTGGACTCTGTGGAGGAAGTGGGAGACCGGAGGATGCTGACCAGGATGATGTCCATCATGAACAGCACCTCCCACCCCCTGCATGAGGCTGTGGAGTCCCTCCGAAGCTCTTTTAGCAATAGACTGCTGCACCCTCATTGGAGGAAGGAGCGCTTCCGCAGATCCTTCCTCCTATCAGCTGTCGGGCTCTTTAACAAAAAAATGGCTGTGTTAAGACCTACCGTATGCATGCATGTACATCTACGTGTATGTATGTATATATGTGCTTATAAATGTGTATGTGTATGTATGTATGTGTATATGTATATATATATATGTGTATATGTATGTGTGTATATGTATATATATACAGTGGTACTTCGTCATACGACCGCTCGTCATACAAAATTCTCGTCTTACGAGGGAAATTTCGATCGAATAATTTGCCCGTCATGCGATCAAAATTTCGTGATTCGACCAAGCCAGGTCTTTTTTGCATATCTTTCGTGTATAACAATACAGTGGTACCTCGTCCTACGACCGCTCGTCATACAAAGTGCTCGCCTTACGGGGGAAATTTCGATCGAATAATTCGCCCGTGATGCGGTCAAAATTTCGTGATGCGACCAAGCCAGGTGGCCATGGCATTTTTTTGCATATCTTTCGTGTATAACAATATTTAAGAGCACCGGAATAGTTATTCAGACCAGGAAACGCACAACGCGCATGCGCGGGGAAAAGAGGGCTTTCCGGGTAATGAAGTATATTCGTGCACACAACGCCGACAGGCAATGGCACTCAGAATAAAACTTTACCCACAATCAATACGTGGGTAAGCTCAGCTGCTGCATTTCCTGTTATTTTTATCTAATACGAGGAGTATTATATTACTTCTCGTTGGCTGCTCATAAGAACATCAGGGGCACTGGCTCGCAACAGCATCCCCGGTACCAACTCTATCATAGGCGCCATTCGAGGGGATGCGAACACAGATGCTACAAGCTAAAAGGAGCCGCTAGCCAGCGCCCCCGAAGCTCCCATGAGCAGCGAAGCGATCACTGATAAAAGACTGCTGCTCGTTGGCTGCTCATAAGAACATCAGGGGCACTGGCTCGCAACAGCATCCCCGGTAGCAACTCTATCATAGGCGCCGTTCGAGGGGATGCGACCACAGATGCTACAAGCTAAAAGGAGCCGCTAGCCAGCCCCTCGAAGCTCCCATGAGCAGCGGTGCTATCGCTGATAAAAGACTGCTGCTCGTTGGCAAGTGGTCGTGCGTTATCCGATTGTGAAGACATTTGTGTGCATCATTTTCATTTACATCCCCGGGAATTCTCACATGTTATCGTAATAACTGTGTATATACCTCCTTCGGCTGATTCGGCAGTCACTCGCGAGCTGCTTCACGCTACTGTGTCCCGGCTGCAGACTTCACACCCCCAGTCTTTATCAGCTATCGCTGATAAAAGACTGCTGCTCGTTGGCAAGTGGTCGTGCGTTATCCGATTGTGAGGACATTTGTGTGCATCATTTTCAACGCGCGGGCAAAAAGAGGGCTTTCTGGGTAATGAAGTATACTCGTGCACACAACACCCATAGGCAATGGCAACCTTTTTCAGAATAAAACTTCATTACCCACAATCAATACGTGGGTAAGCTCAACTATTGTATTTCCTGTTATTCTTTCTAAGGAAAGAAGGTCCCGCGATCGTTCTTTAAAGACTATTTCTCGTTGGCAAGTGGTCGTGCGTTAGGGTTCGGCGGAGCGGCCAGGTGGTGTCAACCCGTAGAACTACGTAAGGTAAAAAAGATTACAACAAATTTAGAATTTAGTTTTGTTTGAAGTTACATTAAACGTTGAGTGTCTGTATATAGTTATCCAAGTTAATTTAAATTTGTTTGTTCGTTTACGAGTGCATTGTTGCCGTGGATAAAGCCCCCCCGAACAGCCCCCCCCCCCGCCTCCGTGTATGCCGCTGTCTCTACCCTCCGCGAAATGTGTCTAATTTTACTCCTATTAAACACATTATTAGTATCAAACCACTCGTTATTTATTACTTTGTCAATATATGGCGAATTATAAGAAATAAAACATTTTTTTCAATCCAATATCCTGTTTTTGGTGTTTTTTTCAGAGAGTTGGAACAAATTAATTTGTTTCCCATTCATTTCAATGGGAAACTTCCGCTCGAGTTACGAGAATCTTGTCATACGAGCTCAGTCCCGGAACGGATTAAGCTCGTATCTCGAGGTACCACTGTATGTGTATTTGTATATGTATATACAGTGGTACCTCGAGATACGAGCTTAATCCGTTCCGGAACTGAGCTCGTATGACGAGATTCTCGTAACTCGAGCGGACGTTTTCCATTGAAATGAATGGAAAACAAATTAATTCGTTCCAGCCCTCTGAAAAAACACCAAAAACAGGATATTGGATTGGAAAAAATGTTTTATTTCTTCTAATTCGCCATCTATTAACAAAGTAACACATAACTAGTGGTTTAATAGTAATAAAATGTGTTTAATCTAACTAAAATTGGGCAGATTTCGCCGACGGGAGACAGAGACGTTTGGGGGTGTGGGTGGGGGTGGGGGGGTGGGGGTTGGTTCCTTTTTTTCCACGACAACGCACTCGTAAACGGAACAAACAAATTTAAATTAACTTGGATTAATAAATACAGACACTCAAACATACGTTTATTGTAACTTTACACAAAACTGAATTATAATTTTGTTGTAATCTTTTGTTACCTTCGTTTTTCGGGTTGGCGGTTTGCCACGCCTCACGTTCGCTATCGATGGACTGTTTGCTGTTGTATTGCCTTCAAAATATTCCCAAAATGATGCATACAAATGTCCTCACAATAGGATAACGCACGACCACTTGCCAACGAGAAATAGTCTTTAAAAAACGATCGCGGGAGCTTTCCTAAGAAAGAATAACAGGAAATGACATAGCTGAGCTTCCCACGTAGTGATTGTGGGTAATGAAGTTTTATTCTGAGAAAGGTTGCCATTGCCTATGGTTTTGTGTGCAGGAGTATACTTCATTACCCAGAAATCCCTCTTTTTGCATGCGCGTTGTGCGTTTCCTGGTCGTATGAGAAACTCGTCTGAATTAATTAGTTCCGTGCTCGTAAATATTGTTATACATGAAAGATATGCAAAAAAGACCTGGCTTGGTCGCATCACGAAATTTTGACCGCATAACGGGCGAATTATTCGATCGAAATTTCCCCCGTAAGACGAGCATTTTGTATGACGAGCGGTCGTATGACGAGGTACCACTGTATATATATATATATATATATATATATGTGTATATGTATATATGTATGTATATGTATATATGTGTATATGTATATATATATATGTGTATATGTATATATATATGTGTATATGTATATATGTATGTAAATATATATATATACATACGTACGTATGTACGTATGTATAAATATATACATACATATATACATACATTTATACATATGTATGTATGTATGTACGTATGTACGTACATACATTTCAGCAACACACTTATTGATTTATATATTTATTCATGTATTTATTAAATTATTACCTATCTATTTATGTCTAAAATGCCTTTCCTATTTCTGCATCCTCACCCTCTTGCTACTGTGACAACGAAATTTCCTGAATACGGGATAAATAAAGTTATCCAATCCAATCCATCTACAGCCTTTTTCACGTCGTCCTGTGTCCAAGTTCTATGAACCAAGATAATAGGGGGCTGCCCAACATCCACATTAGGATTGGCAACCTCAATCATGGGATATTGTTCAGAAAAAATGTCACTTGTTTGTGGCGCACTAGGCTGGGGGATAGCGTTTTTCTCCATGCTTTTGACCATTCATCTACGGGGCTCCCTGACCTGTCAACTGGTCAGGTGCATATGTCGGAGTGGGCAACGACGGATACAACTGCGTCTCCGCTGTACTCTCCGATAATTTCCCCTCGACCTTTTCCCCTTTTAGGCCTCCTTTTTTACTCACTGGACCCGTCTCATCATTTTCATTTCTGCGGAACAAAATAGCATGTCCTGCTTTTCCAGCTTCGCTTTTTTCAACATGCTCATTACCACTCCGCTCAATTCTCTTTGTATTTCCATCGCACCATTTTTTTGCCATCAAAAACCAATAATTCGTATCATCATATCCATCTTTCTCCATTTTATACAGATCACCCCTCCACTTAGTGCATATTTTAACTTGCAGGTCTACTATTTTATGTATATTAAGCTGGCCAGCAAACCCATATTTGTTTATCCATAAGTTTAGGTGTTTAACCCTTGAAGCGCTTTTTTCGACAAATTTCCAATCTTTACAAGGCAGCCGCTGCTTCGGATCGTCTTCACTAGCCGCCTTGCTATTCGATCTCCCCATTTTGAAACAGTTGTGTAATCAGGGCAGTAATTTCCCCGTTATTTTTATTTTTCCTTTGTTTGTTTTCCTTAGCTTATCATTACACACGCAGCACACAAGTATACTCTCGGAGCTTAAGTACCGACCGGCTTAGGTACAGGACACCGACGCCCTTCAGTTTTATAGACTAATACTCTGTCTCTTCACTTGTTAGGGACTAGTATTTACAGGGTTTTACTGTCGCCGTCTCCCGGACACGATCTTATCCATTTCACAAATGGACCTTCACATGAATGCTTCCCCCACAAACTCCTCACAAATGCAAACATTCACGTGGACTGAACCAGAGATGTCTTCAACTCTTTTAGGATGAGTCTTCAACCATCGGGAACCCAGGCGCTCAGCTGAATTCCAGCCCGCAAAGGGTCTTAGATGCCGTGGCCACAGTCTTTCCCAGATGTCGACTCAGCGCCCGGATTCCTTCGGTATATTGACTATCCGGCTCGAAGGACCAGTATGATAGGTTCACCAATAGGCATTCCCAAA
>NC_135396.1:17845079-17942579 GCF_051989625.1 Stigmatopora argus | reverse complement strand
ACTCCCTCGTGTAATTTCTCTATGAGCACTGGGCAGAGCGTTGCATTTTTTCAGTGTTTATTTTCCTCGTTAGTCAGTGTGAATGGCGGAGCTTGTTCGCTAATACGAGAGGAGTACTACAGTGGTACCTCGAGATACGAGCTTAATGCGTTCCGAGACTGAGCTCGTATGTCGATTTTTATCGTAACTCAAACGAATGTTTCCCATAGAAATGAACTAAAAACAAATTAATCTGTTAAAAAACTATTTAAAAAACACCCAAAACAGGATATTCTCTATTTGATAGCTCTATTTGCCCCGCCTCCACACTGACTTTCAGTCAATATCGAGGGTTGTTTGATTTTCTATTCTGTTCAAAATATTCCCAAAATGATGCACACATCCTCACAATAGGATAACACACGACCACTTGCCAACGAGAAGTAGTCTACATAATTCGTATTAGCGATCGCTTCGCCATTTGCAATGACTAACGGGAAAATAAAACACTGAAAAAATGCAACGCTCCGCCCAGTGCTTGCAGAGACATTACAGGAGGGAGTTGCGACCACAGAGACATTACACGAAGGAGTTGCGGGGAGAGAGACAATACCCATTATGTTCTTATGAGCAGCATCTTGCGTCTGCTGTCTGCTCGTATGTCAAAATTTGTCTCGTATCTCAAGATAAATATCTGTTTAAAATTTTACTCGTATCTCAAATTGCTCGTATGTCGGGGCACTTGTGCGACTCGTGAGACTCCAGGACTGTACGTCTGATGTGGTAGCTTGCAGCACGGGGGCCCCACAAGGCACAGTGCTCTCCCCACTCCTCTTCTCCCTCTACACATCAGACTTCAAACATAATACAGACACCTGCCACTTCCAGAAGTTCTCTGACGACACCGCTATTGTTGGACGAGTGACGGACGGGAATGACCTGCAGTACAGGGGAGTCATCACAGCCTTTGTTGACTGGTGTAGGCAAAACCACCTCTACACCAACACCAGTAAGAGAAAGGAAATGGTCATCGATTTTCGGAGGAATCCTCAACAGACCACTCAGGTGAACATCCAGGGTACAGACATTGAAATCGTGGAGAATTTTAAGTACCTGGGTGTTCACCTCAACAACAAACTAGACTGGTCCACAAACATAGATGCCCTGTACAAAAGGGGCCAGAGCCGCCTCTACCTACTGAGGAGTCTACGGTCCTTTGGAGTGTGCAGGACACTGCTGAGGACTTTCTACGACGCTGTGGTGTTATCTACAGTGTTTTATGCAGTGGTCTGTTGGGGATGCGGTAGCACGGAGAGGGACAGGAACAGGCTGAATAAGCTGGTCAGGAGGGCCAGCTCTGTTCTGGGCTGTCCTTTAGACTCTGGAGGAAGTGGGAGAGCGGAGGATGCTGAGCAGGATGATGTCCATCATGGACAGCACCTCCCACCCCCTGCATGAGTCTGTGGAGTCTCTCCGAAGCTCTTTCAGCAATAGACTGGTGCACCCTCATTGCAGGAAGGAGCGCTTCCGCAGATCCTTCCTCCCATCAGCTGTCAGGCTCTTTAACAAAAATATGGCTGTTAAGACATATACATATATACATATATACATATATATATATATATATATATATATATATATATATATATATATATATATATATATATAAATATATACACATATACGTATATATACATACATATACATACATATATATGTATATATATATATATATATATATATATATATATATATATATATATATATTTCAGCAACACGCTTATTTATTTATATATTTATTCATGTATTTATTTATTAACCCACTTATTACCTATCTATTTATGTCTAAAATGCCTTTCCTATTTCTTCATCCTCACCCCCTTGCTACTGTGACAACGAAATTTCCCGAATACGGGATGAATACAGTTATCCAATCCAATCCAATCCAATCAAATGTCGAGGTACCACTGTACCTCTGGGCAAGTTGGCAAGTGGTCGTGCGTTATCCTATTGTGAGAACATTTGTGTGCATCATTTTCTGAATATTTTGAAGGGAAAACATGTTTTATTTCTTCTAATTCGCCATCTATTAACAAAGTAATACATAACTAGTGGTTTAATAGTAATAAAATGTGTTTAATAGAAGTAAAATTAGACGCATTTCGCGGAGGGTAGAGACAGCGACATACACGGAGGCGGGCGGGGGGTGTGTGTTCGGGGGACTTTATCCACGGCAACAACGCACTCGTAAACGAACAAACAAATTTAAATTAACTTGGATTAATATATATAGACACACTCAAACATACGTTTATTGTAACTTTACACAAAACTGAATTCTAATTTTTTTAAATTTATTTTTTACCTTCGTTCTGGGCGGGTTAGCTGTTTGCCACGCCTCCACACTCACGTTCGCTATCGATGGGCTGTTTGCTGTTGTATTCCCTTCAAAATATTCCGAAAATGAAGCACACAAATGTCCTCACAATAGGATAACGCACGACTACTTGCCAACGAGAAGTAATCTTGAATGAGCGATCGCGGGAGCTAACAGGCTAAGGAAGGAATAACAGCATACCCACGTATTGATTGAGGGTAAGGAAGTTTTATTCTGAGAAAGGGTGCCATTGCCTATCGGTGTTGTGTGCACGAGTATACTTCATTACCCAGAAAGCCCTCTTTTTCCCTGCGCATACGCGTTGTGCGTTTCCTGGTCGATGCGTAGGAGAAACTAGTCTGAATAAATCGTTCAGTGCTCGTAGATATATGTTATACACGAAAGAGATGCGGCAAAAAAGACAGTGCCCTACAATGATAAACAGCCTCTCATGTCATGGCCACCTGCCTTGGTCGCATCTCGAAATTTTGATCCTATCTAGGGCGGATTATTCGATCGAAATTTTCATCATACCTCGAGCATGTCATAGGCAGAGCTGATCGTAGGTCGAGGTACCACTGTACTCAGCTCTGCTCCACGGTGATTTCTCTTCTCCAGCAAAAATATGAACCAGGTCTCCTCCAATGTCCAGTTAGAACAAGCACGTGGCAAAAGGGAATAGAACAGCAGCAATATTTTTATCTTTCAAAGTAAATGTTATTAAAAATATGATGAATTTAATTTACTATACATTTTTGAAATTTACAAAAACGAATAATTTGCATGTAATGTATATTTTTACATTATTAAAATGAACCTCTTGTGTGTTTTTCTGTGAAATGTCTTCCGGGCTTCAAACACAAGACAACCCATTAGGACTATAAAAAGTAAAATCACAATGTATCGCCCAATATTTAACTTAATTTAAAGGATCTGAAAATTTTGTGTGTTTTCCCCCCTTTAGTTTGCTCTACCGCACACTCGAGGAAGCTCGCATGGCCAAACCCGTATTATCCGTAAGACTTATGATCAAGACTTCTACACACACATGATGGATGAATGCTACAAACTTTGGGCTCAGCTGGAGAGGGAGGCCAGTGTCAAACTGTACAGGTAAGCGCCCATATGATCATTTCTAGAGGTTTTGACTGAAGAGATTTTTGTTGCACTCAAGCTGTTCTGTAATAATAGAGGAAATTGTCTGTTATCGTCTTTAATGTGTTATTTTTTTTGCATCCCAATTTAATTAATCATGAGCTGACAGATTCCATGGCTTCTGAATTTAGAAATCTCCCTCATCTCATTTTCTGAACCGCTTTATCCTCACTAGGGTCACGGGGGGTGCTTGAGCCTATCCCAGCTGACTCGGGCCAAAGGCGGGGGACACCCTGAATCGGTGGCCAGCTGATCGCAGGCCACAAGGAGACGGACAACCATGCACACACACCCCCCCATACCTAGGGGCAATTTAGAGTGTCCAATTAGCCTACCATGCATGTCTTTGGAATATGGGAGGAAACTGGAGTACCCAGAGAAAACCCACGCATGCCCGGGGAGAACATGCAAACTCCACACAGGTGGACCGACGTGCACTTAAACCCAGGTCTCCCACTGTGAGGCCGACACGCTAACCACTCAGCCGCCCGGCCGTCCCATTTAGAAATGTTCACAGGTATTTCTTTCAAACTTCAAATTTCTCCACAAAAAGTAGGGGTTTGTGTTCATCTATGGCTGCCTCAGTCAGGTCCTCAAGGGAGTTCATCCAGCCTGTTTTCTGTCTTACTCTCCCAACACACTGTAAGATAAGATGACAACGTCGCTTTGCAATTGCTTGTTCATATTGTATCAGTTTTTGTAAGTATAGAAACATCGTTGTCATGGAGACTTGACAATGATTAATCAGACTTTGCCCAAAGTTTGGTCGTTGTCATAGAGACTTGACACTGATTAATCAGACTTTGCCCAAAGTTTGGTCGTGTTCATAGAGACTTGACACTGATTAATCAGACTTTGCCCAAAGTTTGGTCGTTGTCATAGAGACTTGACACTGATTAATCAGACTTTGCCCAAAGTTTGGTCGTTGTCATAGAGACTTGACACTGATTAATCAGACTTTGCCCAAAGTTTGGTCGTTGTCATAGAGACTTGACACTGATTAATCAGACTTTGCCCAAAGTTTGGTCGTTGTCATAGAGACTTGACACTGATTAATCAGACTTTGCCCAAAGTTTGGTCGTTGTCATAGAGACTGTGCTCTGTTGTCCGAACGTATATAAAGACTCACCCACTGTTCATTTGGAGAGAGTTGCAAGGACAACAGACTGTGAGCGGTTCACAGCTGTTAGAGCTCTCTCCCCATGCTGCAGTCTGGTAATAAACCTATTTCCTTTAAATTGGTCTCACTCTTTCTGTGCCTGTTCCTGAAGTTGTATTACAGACCTGACACACACTCAAATAAAATAATCAGAATTATTATAATTTTTATTTCAGCTTGCCTTTCAACAAACCCCATCCACCCTCACACATGAACTTTGTCTGTATGTTGTTTGTCTGAGCTGTCATCTGCTTTCTCTTCAAACTGGAAAATTATGGGACTTCTTACATGATACATGGTTATGGTCATGAGCGGAGGGGCCCAAAGAAGACAAGAGTGACAACTCTGACGGTGATGATAAGTTAGGGGTGTCAAACCAGTTCCACAAAGGGCCAAGAGGGTGCTGTTTTTTCTTTCAATCAGTACAGCGCAGACATTTCAATGAATTTTCTGAAAAAACAGGAAACACCTGACTGCAATTACCTGATTACATTTGTAAGAGAACAGATTGGTGAAGAGGTGTCGTCTTGATGGGTTGGAACTAAAACCTGCACCCACTAGTCCTTTCTGGACTCAGTTTGACACCTGTGCGATAAGTCTTTATTAATTTGTGCAAACTTGGCGAAGGTGACAGAGGCATGGATCAGTCAGGTCTGTAAGCATGGCTTGGAAGTCGAGAGCCGTGAGGCCTGTAAGAGAATTCGAGGCATGCAGAAATCCCTAGATTACCGTGGCTTCATTTATCGCGAATTCACAACTTTGCGATGTTTTTCCACTATTATTTTTTTTTTTAAAGTTTGCAACCAGAAGACAGATGAAAATTGCGTCCAAAATGGCAGCGGAAAATGGCGGAAGTCAGGGTACCGCCTCCTCTTCTGCGCTGCAATGATTAGTTCTAACCATACCACAGAAGAAGAAAGCAAAAGTATAAATGCTTCTGCGAACATGCGAGCCGCTCTTTCCTGTTCCCTGCGTGTAGCGTTTATCATCGCGTACAGAGAGTGAATTACAGGTTTCTTTGTTTGGATTTTACAATTACTACTAGACCACGAAAATGGCTCCCAAGCATCCAAGACCACCGAAGGCTACATCTGATGCGAAGAAAAAACGGAAGATGATAACGTTGGCTGAAAAAGTTAAGTTGCGCGACATGCTGAGAGCGGAGAAAAAGTATATGCTGATGTCGCGTGCCATTACGGCATCAATGAATCTACCGTGCGGTGATGACGAAACCTCTCCATAATGAGTAGTTTTATAACTGCTTAATCCCGAATGCGAAGATGTATACCTTGCCGAAAGGGGGCTGGCTGGATTATACAATCTTCAACCTGTTTTTTTTAATTTTTTATTATAAATTTTTTTGGATTACAAACATTAACCAGATTTTTTTTACTATTTCAAGTGGAGAAGGACTATTTTAACTGTGAGTACAGCATTTAAACCATTTACATTTTTTTTCATATATAGATTATAATTAGGTATTAATGGCGGCCCGGCGGAACGAGTGCTCAATGCAAGGGTGTCAGACTCGGGTTGGTTTGCGGGCCTCGTTAACGTCAACTCGATTTCATGTGGGCCGGCCATTGTAGATATAATATTTAGATTTTTTTAAATAAATTGATTAAAAGAACTGGATTAAAAGCCCTGAATAGTCAGTTTTTTATAGATCTAAAACAATGTTTATTTTAGCTTTTTTTAAATATATTTTTAGATTTTACAAAATGATTTTTGAACTAAAAAATTACAATTATTGATTTAAAAGGGGGAAAATCAGGAAATTTAACACATCTATACTCTTCATTTTAATTTGATCCTAAAACAGAAAGTCGGCACTCATGATTTACTTTCCCGGGCCACACAAAATGATGCAGCGGGCCAGATTTGGCCCCCGGCCGCCACCTTGACACATGTGGCTTAGAGTGTCGGCCTCACTGCTCTGGGTTCGTTTTTCTAAAGATTTTCTCATGTAGTCAGCTAAATTTGCCTCGTCATCCAATTCCCATTGTGTAGTGAATAATGGCAATTTTTATGGTCTACCAAACAGGACTTCATATGGGGTTAAACAATTTGAACTCGTAATGTTAATATATAATTTTACTAAATCAATACATTTTGTCCATGGTCTCTTTGTTTCTTCCATACATTTCCTTAGTCTATTTTTATAGTTCCATTCATCCTTTCGACAAGGCCCGCCGATTGTGGGTGGTAGGCGCAATGATTTCGTAACGAAATATGGAACCTACTGCCAATTCCATCAATTATTTTGTTAACAAAATGGGTGCCATTATCCCTACAAATGGTTTCTGGGATTCCATATCGTGGAATGATATCTTTACATAATGCTTTGGCTACCGTTAACGCATCTATATGTTTTGTTGGGAAAATTTCAACCCATTTTGAAAAGGCATCGATAATCACTAAGCAGTATCTTTTCCCTTCACTTTTACTTAATTCAATAAAATCCATATGTATGCTTTGAAATGGATATTGGATTGGATTGGATAACTTTATTCATCCCGTATTTGGGAAATTTCGTTGTCCCAGTAGCAAGAGGGTGAGGATGCAGGAATAGGAAAGGCATTTTAGACATAAATAGATAGGTAATAAGTAAGTTAATGAATAACTATATAAATAAATAAGCGTGTTGCTTAGCACATATATACATACATACACATAAATGTACATGCATGCATACTGTAGGTCTTAACACTCAGCCATTTTTTGTTAAAGAGCCTGACAGCTGATGGGAGGAAAGATCTGCGGAAGCGCTCCTTCCTGCAATGAGGGTGCCGCAGTCTATTGCTAAAGGAGCTTTGGAGGGACTCCACAGACTCATGCAGGGGGTGGGAGGTGCTGTCCATGATGGACATCATCCTGGTCAGCATTCTCCGCTCTCTGACTTCCTCCACAGAGTCCAGAGGACAGCCCAGAACAGAGCTGGCCCTCCTTCTTCTTCTTCTTCTTCTTTTTCACCTCAGGCGCCTGAGGATTACCCTCAGCAGCGCTAGGGCTGCCACTGGAACACGGATAAGTTCATCCAGGGAGTTGCCCAAGCCGCGATGGTAGCGTTCGGTCATTAAGGCCGGACAGCGGAGCCATAAGTGTTCAGACGACTCCGTTTCCTCGTCGCACAGGCGGCAGCGATCCGAGTCGGATTTCCCCACAAGGTGGAGCCAACGGCGGAGCAGGGGGTGGTGTCCACTGCGGAAACGGATCAGGTCTGTGCGGTCTCCTTTCGATAGGGCAAGTTCTTCCTCTGTGACTTTTGTAGTGTAGGTCTGCAGAAGGCGGGGGTGGGAGAGGGGGGGGGAGCGATCTTCACGTTGGATGATGGCACGTCTTGTGGCTGCGTCCGGGGGGGTATTGGTTTGGTCATCTAACGAGCCAAGTTTAGCTAGGGCATCAGCCAGGTCGTTTCCGCATATGTTGCAGTGGCCCGGGATCCACAGTAGCTGCAGTCGCTTAGGCGGAGGGAAAAGGGCGATGTCACCCTGTAGTCTCCGAATGGCGGGGTCTTGCGTATGGGGGTTTCCCATGGCTTGGACCAGCGATTTGCAGTCACTGAGGATAATTGATGTCTGCCAGTCTGCTGTTTCCCTCAGCCAGGAGAGTGCCTCGGTCAGTGCCACTTTTTCAGAGTGGTAGGAGCTGCTGCGGCTGCCAGTGGCACCATGCCATTGGTGGATGATTGCACTCTCCTTAATGACGACAAAACCTGCACCACCGTCCGCAGTGCCTTCTTTGGTGGATCCATCTGTGAAGATCTGTAGGTCCGGTTTGCCCATGCTTCTGATGAGCTCTTCTGCCTTGTCTCTTTGGGTGATGGTCGGCATGTGTTTAGAGACTGCGGTAAAGGCGGTTTGGATGGGGGGGGGTAATAGCCAGGGTGGGCAGGGATGGGAAGAGTATGTGCAAGGGGTATGGAGTTCGAGAGCGGTAAGACGGGGAAGGGTCGATGATCGCCAGTCTGGCTTCTTTTGCAAACGCATTTTAACGTTTTCATGGAGGAGGCGGTGTCGGGGATCAGAAGGAGGCAGCTGGTTCCAGGCATCCGCCTTAAGAAGTGCTTGTAACTTGAGGCGGGATGAGAGGGGTGTGAGATGTGCCTCATGTAGGACTGCTTCGGTGGGGGTAGACCTGAGGTGGTGGGTTATGGCGCGGGCTGCTTCCAGTTGGGCGGTTTCAAGGGATTTGAGGTGAGTTTGGGCCAGCCAGGGGGCCCATGCCGGTGCTGCGTACTCCGCAAGACTTCTCTGGGTGGCAATATACACCGTTCTAAGGTCGTTTGGTTGCCAACCCCAGGATGTGCCACTGAGTTTGCGGAGGAGGTTCGTTCTTTTGGACATGGTTTGGCGGACCTTTTTCGCTTGCTCTGCAAACGTGAGTTGTCGGTCAAAAGATACGCCAAGAAAAGTGGGGGTGGGGTTATGCTTGAGGGTGGCGCCATTTATTAAGATCTTTGGTTGCCATTTGGCCTCAGCTGAGTCCAGGCTAAAAAATGACGCCTCACACTTGGTGGTGTTAAGGTTTAGGTGTGCCTCGGAACTCCACCTCCAGACTTTTTCCACCTCCGCTTGAAGTCTGCTTTCCACCTCCTCTTTGTTCCTACCCCGACAAGCAAGAGCCAGATCGTCTGCATAGGCGCTGACCAGGGTGGAGTCGTTGAACTTGTCGAGGAGGTCATTAATGTAGATGATGAATAAGAGGGGTGACAGGACCGAGCCTTGGGGGAGCCCTTCTTTGAAGGTTCTGCTCCTGCCGATGGTATTGTTGATCCTGACCCTGGCTGTGCGATTTGTGAGCCAGCTGGCGATCCATCTGATGAAGCGGTAGGGGACCCCCAGGTCTGCCATTTTTTGTAAGAGACCTGTTCTCCATACCTGGTCGAATGCCTTGCTGAAGTCAAAGAATGTTGCAAGCGTGCGTTGCCGTTGAGTCGACTGGAAGCCATCAGAGATGAACTGCGACAGTCGCAAGGCCTGGTCCGTCGTGCTTCTTCCCTTTCGAAAACCGGCTTGCCAGTGGCTGAGAAGCTGTTTATCTTCCAACCACCAGGCGAGACGGTTCACGATGAGCCTTTCCATTGTTTTGCTAAGCGTAGAGGTGAGGGCGATGGGTCTGTAGTTCCCAACGTCCTTTGGTGACTTCCCTTTTTTGAGGAAAGGGATGATGGTGGCCACTCGCCAAGCTTGTGGACACCAGCCCTCTAGCCAGCTGGTGTTGATGATATGGAGTAGTTCGGGAAGGATGTTTGCCGGAAGATTTTTTAGAAGGTCCGGGGCTATGTCGTCGGGTCCAGCTGCCTTGCCCGCTTTAAGTTGGGACAGCGCTGTCTGCAGTTCAGCATCGGTGAACGGGAGCTCGAGGACTTGTCGCGGTGAGCCGAGCAGTCTGCGGGTAGCTGTACGTATAGAACGCACTGCTCGTCTGCTCCGCTTGTCACTCTTGCGTCCGCTGACCGAGGCATATTCCCTGATAAATGCTGTTGCTTTGGCTCGGTCACTCACGTACTCCTTGTTCTTGTAGACCAGGGACTCGCCAGATTGTTGTGTTTTGGTACCTGAGAGGGATTTTACTAAGGACCAGGCTTGTCCCGTAGATCTTGTCTCGGCGATCTTGGTGAGGTGTAAGCGCCATGCGTTCCTTTTCGCTTCAGTGGTTTTTTGTTTGATCTGTTGACAGAGTGCTATCCATTCTTTCCTATTTTGTTGGAGGTCTCGACGTAGTCGATTCCTTTCACGGATGAGGTCCTTCAGGTCCTGTGTCAGCCATGGGAGCTCCTTCTGGCGGATAACTTTGACCGGTATTGTAAGTGCTGCTGCCTCTTTCATGTGTTGCACTAAGAGGGAGAGTTTTTCCGGGGCTGTGGCTGCTGCGGAGATTACGGGTAGGCGATCCATGAGGATGGTACGGTACCTCTTCCAGTCAGCTTTCGAGAAGTTGGGTCGTACTCTTCTTTGTTGGCATTCGACACGGAGAGCACGGTTCCACCTAATCAGAATCGGTCTGTGGTCGGAGGTCATCTCGTCGATGGGTTCCCATTGCAGATGTTCGGCCGTGGTGGGGTCAGTGATCGTTAGGTCGGGGGCACTCATGCCTGCTCCTTGTTGGTATCTGGCAGCCCGTGTCCACGCGCCGTCATTAAGGAGAGTTAGGTCATGGTCATCGACCCATTGATGGATTGCGTTACCCCTGGGATCTGTCTTGGCAAGTATATCCCAGGTCGGGTGGTGCGCGTTGAAATCCCCGCAGATCAGGCCATGCTCCGTGGGGAGCGAGTTTAACCAGGAGAAATCTTGGGGGGCAGGACAATAATCCGATGTCGCCGGGGGGATGTAGGCGTTGACCAGTGAGAGGTGCCGCCTGCGGGCGATGGGAATGTGGATATGCTGGAGTTCGAGGGGGCCTGATGGGGACGCTGGAAGGATGGAGTAGGGGATGCCGCATCTCAGGAAGACAAGGAGACCCCCGCCTCGTCGCTGTTTTGTGCCTGAGCCCTCACGGTCTTGGCGAATCACGTTATAACCGTCGAGCTGAGGCGTCGGGTCTTCGAGTCCCAGTTTTGTTTCCTGGAGGAGGAGGATGTCAATTTTTAGACGTGCCGTCACCTCTTTCAGTTCGGTAGTCTTGGTCGCCAGGTAGTCACAGTTCCATTGAAGGATGGTGAGACCGGCTTTCCGTGCCTCCGGTAGATCGGCAATCCTATCTGTGGGTTGTTGAGGGTGGGAGGGTTTCAGGTTCAGACAGCTCTGGCAGCACCAGTTATTGTTCCTGCGAAGTATGGTTAAAGCGTGTCTGGTTTCAGGGGCACATTTGAGGTGGAATCCACGTTTGCAGGATCTACATGTCAGGGGAGAGCGTGAAACGATTAATTTGTTATTACAGGTGGGGCAGTTTGCGTTTATAGGTTGGTGTGTTGTTATGGCTGTTTGGTGTGTGGAGGATTGTTGTGTCGGGGGTGGTGAGCAGGTCGGGCATAGCCAGCTTGCATTAGTTTGGGAGCGAGGTAGTCCAGAGCAAGAGCGGTGGGATTTGTTGGGGCAGTTCGAGCAGGGGATGGGGGAGATGGTAGGGGAGAAGGAGATTTTGCAGACACAGCATTTTTCTTTCGGTCCCACGTAGGCTGTGCGCGGAAGTGACGGCACGACGGCATTTCCGGAACAGGATCCGCAGAGAAAGCCTTGATGACTCTTTATCTGGGTTCGGGTCAGGCCGCTACAGGTCCTGTGGTAATTTCGTCGGCAAGCGTTGCAGACCAGTGGGATGAAGTCACGACGGATCGTCTTAGAGCATCCCGGGCAGGTAGGTCCCGGGTTCTCCTCGACGTCGCCTGCCCTTAGGAGGAGTAACCGGAGGTGTGGGGCAGGGCGGACATCTCCGGCTGGATGAAAAACATAGGGCGCCATGTTCCTGGGTGGCAGCTCTGGGTGGTTGTGTTGGATTCGCAGGCCGCAGCGGGGCGGCCTCTCGGGAGACACCTCGTGAAGGTTCCAACTGTTGTCTCCCAGCTGGCCCTCCTGACCAGCTTATTCAGCCTGTTCCTGTCCCTCTCCGTGCTCCCGCATCCCCAACAGAGCACTGCATAAAACACTGTAGATGCCACCACACATATGTAGTTTTTGGGAATTGTCTGCGTTTTGGCCGTATCCCCCTTGGGGGTTATGCCGAGCACAAGTCAAACATGCTCTGCATTTTTTTGCATATACATTAAATCCATACGTTTTGTAGTGCCGTTGCACCAAAGCCACCTTTCCCCCCGTTGAGACATGCGTTCTGCCATGACTCAAAATGGCCGCCCATCTAAACAAGTTTTTTTGTAAGATTGGCTGCCCTTCAATGCTCGCATAGACCCCATTTTCCAATTTTGCTCCTTTATCAATCCATAATTTGAATTCTGATTGTGGGCTCTGTAACTGCATCTTTGCTGAAATATCATCTGATAAGATGTTTTTGTCATATACCGAGTCTGTCATCCCAATAAAGGGTTTCCTTGCAGCCTCCTTCGCCGCCACATCAGCAAAGGCATTCCCCAAGGAAACCCGATCATTTTTTGAAGTGTGTGCTGCACATTTACAAACAGCGATACGTTTTGGGAGCTGAACCGCAGCTATTAGTCGTTGCAACAATTTGGCATGTCATCGCTTTGCCCGTAGAAGATATCATACCCCAATTTGCCCAATAACTAGCGAAAACGTGGCACGATGAGAATGCATATTGACTGTCTGTATAAATTGTAACATCCCCGTCGCTCATCAGGATGCATGCTTCCGTCAATGCAATTAACTCTGCCGCTTGGACGGCAATGGTTCCGCTTTCAAAACTTTAGTCACGGTCACAACCGCATACCCCGTCCGAGTTTTTCCCGTTTCATCTTTACTAGCGGAACCATCGACAAAAAGGACTTCACCGCTGTCCAGCGGTTGATCTTTAAAATCCTTCCTACACCTCGTAGCCCCTTCGCCTATCGCTTGACAATCATGCTGCTCCCCCTCCCCAGGAAGTGGCAACAAAATAGCTGGATTAATTTTAACACACCTCTCGAGTGTGAGATGCGGTTGCGACAGCAGAATGGCTATGCAAGATAAATGCCTTGCTGGAGACAAAAATTTCATGTTTGTCTGTAACAATAACTCCGCCACTGCATGCGGAACCCTAAGGGTTAAAGAATGAAAAAGCACTATTGTAGCGCTGCTCTCCATCGCAATAGGAGCTGCCACAACCGCCCGCACACAATGAGGAAGCGCGCAAGCCACCTTATCTAATCTGGATGAAAAGTATGCAACAGGCCTCATTTTCCCCCCGAATTCCTGAGTCAGCACAGACATCATAAACTCCCCTTTACAGTCCACCATCTGCACAAAAGGCTTGTTATAATTACGTAACGCTAAAGTATCACTAGTTACTAGCACCTGTTTTAACGTACAAAATGCCGTCTCAGCCTCTGCTGTCCAATTTAGAGCCGAGCACATTTTTAACCCATCGTCATTCATCATTTTAGCAAGGGGAGATACAATCTCTGCGTAATTTGGAATCCACGCCCTACAGTAATTAGTGAGACCTAAAAATGACATTATTTGCTTTATAGTTAGCGATTTAGGTGCGTCTAAGACCACCTTTTTCCTGTCATCTAAAATTTTCTTTCCACCCTTCACCAGATTATGTCCCAAATATTTTACCTGTTCTTTACAAAGCTGCAATCTGTTTCTGCTTATTTTGTGGCCTTCCGCCACCAGGTGTCCAATCAAAACTACAGTGTCTATTTTACAAGCTTCTACACTAGATGAAGCTACTAGTACATCATCCACATACACAATAATCTGGCTTCCCCCCTGCGGTTGGAATCTCGCTATACTGCTACTCATAACCTGTGAATATATTGTGGGGCTTTCACAGTATCCTTGTGGCAGTCTCGTAAAAGTATATTTTTTCCTTCCAAACGTGAAGGCAAACCAATCAATATTGACTATCCTGATCTAATGGGATGGAGAAAAAAGCGTTGCTTATGTCAATTACTGTAAAAAATGCCGCATCCAGATCCAAATTATTCAGAAGCGTGTGCGGGTCTGGCACACAAGGTGCGCGCTGAATTACTGCAGAGTTTACCGCTTGTAAATCTTGAACCATTCTCCATCCCCCAGAAGGGGCCGCCTTTTTTACTGGAAAAATTGGAGAGTTGCAAGGTGAATCCTCACAATCAATAATCACCCCCGCTTTTAACAAATCCTCAATTACCGGTTTTATTCCTTCCAAAGCATCAGGTTTTAATGGATATTGTCGGACACGGCCTGAGTTCAGATTTTGGTCTAATTACTACCGGTATCACCCCCTTTACGAGTCCCACATCAGAAGGTCCTTTGGACCATATTTCGGGAGGGACTGTTGCTAACAGCTCCTCTTCCTCTTCTGATAATAGGTATATCCCCGTTGTTGATTTTACTAGTCATTGGAGGTAAATTCCCACTCGTACGCCCATAGTTTGAAACACTGCCTTTCTGTATGTCTCCGTACCTTCGCTATACTCAAGCCCTGTGTCTAATACTTTCCAATCGGTTGCCCCGCGGGTCGTCTGTACAAAGTCACGTAGCACCTCCTTTCTCTGATTGTATGGTTTGTATAATACAATGTGTGGAGTTGCCCATTCAAGAAAAAGGGTTTTCTATCCTACTTTATATCACGAAAAGTGGCAGGCAGCACCGGGCTTCTTACGCTACGATTTGTCAATGGACCGTTGCCGCCTGGGCGAACGTGTCTGCTTGCACGGTTGTTCGAGCTTTTGCCAAAGCCGGCATAATTTCTAAGGAGCCACATGGAAATTGCGGTGACTCTGATAACGAAGAGAGGGGGGGGGGGGCTATTTGGAAGGCTCGTTTGGGTAATTGTTTAATTCTGACACAGAAGATGAGGAGTTTGAGGGATTTGAAGGTGATGAGTAAATTGTAAAATGTCTAAATGAAGTACAACCGAACTCAGTTTTGCTTCCGTTGCCTTTTTAAAACATGTTTTTAGCATGTGGGTGTAGCGAGGAAGAACTATATTTCCCAGCAGTCACTGCGCACCCGAACCCGGAAATAAGCTGCTTCCGGTAGCCAGCGCTATCGCCAGCCGCTCGGCGCCCCCGCGAGCGCTCCCGCTCGGCGCCGCTTGGCGGCGCTCGGCGCTCACAAAGGACGCGTTGCATTATAAGGCGCCCTGTCTATTTTGGAGAAAAAAATTGACTTTTTTTTACTTTTATGCGCGCCTTATAGGCGTGAAAATACGGTAAACATATATATATATATATATATATATATATATATATATATATATATATATATATATATATATATATATATATATATGTATATATAAGCAAAACTGAGTTCAGTTATACAGTGGTACCAAGTCATACAATATTCTCGTCTTACGACGGAAATTTCGATCGAATAATTTGCCCGTCATGCGATCAAAATTTCGTGATGCGACCAAGCCTTTTTTTGCATATCTTTCGTGTATAACAATATCTACGAGCACTGAACGATTAATTCAGACGAGTTTCTCATACGCATCGACCAGGAAATGCACAACGCGCATGCGCGGGCAAAAAGAGGGCTTTCTGGGTAATGAAGTATACTCGTGCACACAACGCCGATAGGCAATGGTACTCTTTCTCAGAATGAAACTTCATTACCCACAATCAATACGTGGGTAAGCTGAGCTGTTGCATTTCCTGTTATTTTTATTATCTAAAACGAGGACTTTTATATTACTTCTCGTTCGCTGCTCCTAAGAACATCAGCGGCACTGGCTCGCAATTCCCTCTTTGTAATATTTCTGGTCGCAACTCTCTCTCATAGGCGCCGTTCAAAGCGGTTGCAACCAGAGCCATTTCAACGAGGGAGTTGCGAGCCGGTCTTTATGAGCAGCGGAGCGATCGCTAAAATGTACTACTAGACTATTTCTCGTTGGCAAGTGGTCGTGGGTTATCCTATTGTGAGGACAGTTGTGTGAATCATTTTCTGAATATTTTGAAGGGAATACGTAGTACAACAGCAAACAGCCCATCGATAGCGAACGTGAGGGTGGAGGCGTGGCAAACCGCCAACCCGGAAAACGAAGGTAACAAAAGATTACAACAAAATTAGAATTCAGTTTTGTGTAAAGTTACATTAAACGTATGTTTGAGTGTCTGTATATATTAATCCAAGTTAATTTAAATTTGTTTGTTCCGTTTACGAGTGCGTTGTCGTGGGAAAAAAAACGAAGGCCAAGGCCGCAGACCAAGAGTTCGGTCTCCGCCTCTTTGTATACCGCCAACCTGTTGAGGGTGGTGTCTTGGAAGGACGTGCCCTCTTGGGCTGCCTGGAAGAGGTCTCTCTTTGAATCTTCATACTCACTCAGTGTAAGTACAGCTTGCTTGGCTCTGGACTTTATCTGGTCTGATGAAAGTCTCTGGCTCTTTGGTTTACTTGTAGTTGCGTCTTGTTCCAATACACTTTTCCATTTTGTTGCAGCTCTCCATACCCAGGCTACGACCCTGATCAACTTGGTTAGGCTGCTGAATTTCCTTACATCGATCAGTTCTTTCACAGCAGATCCGGCTGGAGGTCTTCGGGCTCGGGGCTCATCTCCGTTTGCAGCCCCTTGTGGGATACTCCGATCTCCCACATTTGTGGCATGGGTCGGATTACTTGTCCCGGCAAATGGTGCATCGCTCGTCCTTCCTCTCGTCTGTGACCTGGTCTGTACTGCTGTGAAGGACTTCCTTCGGAGTTTATTAATTCCTTCCCTTGCATGGGCAGCGACTTCTTTGGCCGACTTCTTTGGCCACTCCTCTATGGGCAGCCTTAGGAATTCGGGTCCATCTTGCCACGCGGAGCCCTCTCTGAGGTCCTCCGGGGCAACTCCTCTTGTTAGCATGTCCGCTACATTGAGGTCTCCCTGGATCCACCACCAGTCGTCAACGGACGTGGTCTTCTGAATTTCTCCAACTCTGTTCGCGAAGAAAGTTTGATATCCGTAACTGTCTCTTTGGATTGCTCCTAACACAGTTTGACTGTCCACTAGGTGGATCCATTTTTCAATCTCCATTCGACTGTGCCTTTCGATGTATCTTCTGAAGCGAGCCGCATAGACAGCGCCACATATTTCAGCTTTTACTGGTTCTCCCTTCTGGTCAAGTGGTGAGAGTTTCGCCTTGGACTCGACGAGTCTGACTTCGATGCCCGTCGTTGTCTCCCATCTGAGGTACACCACGGCTCCATAACTCTGGTCACTTCCGTCAGAGAATGTTACTCCCCACGGTTTTCGGGTCCAGTTCCGTGGTGTGAGGCTCCTGTGGAAGGTGACTTGGCTGAGACGGACGTATTCTTCAAATAGCTGGGTTGCTTCTTCCCTTAACTTTTCAGATAGAGGTTTGTCCCACGTGTCTTGGGTTCTGCTGGTCCCAGCTTCTTGGAAAGCTTTCCTGACCAGAATGGCACCCTTCTGCTTGGCGGGGGTGACAAGGCCTATCGGATCATAGAGGCCAGCTACCTGGCTTAGTAATTGTCTCCTAGTCAGTGGTTTGGGAGTGTTTTCTCTCACCTCTTCTTCCAGGAGGTTTTGACCCACTCTCATTTGCTTCCTTCTCTTTGAGAAGTTAACTAAGGTCATTGGGTACAGTTTGTCACTTTCAACGATGTAGCCGACTCTAAGGGCTTTGTCGTCTTCTCCTCTTCTTTGATTTGGTAGAATGAGTATATTGCTGGAAGATGCTCCTGATGTGAGTATCTCCCTCCCACTTTGGCCTGACCGGAGCCAGGGTTTGAGGATGAAGCCACCTGCTTTCAGGATCTCGTCAACCCTTTTGGTGTATCCATCCAGTTTTTCCAAGTCGTTGTGAGAGGTCAGCACATCGTCAACGTAAGAGTCTTCCTCCAGGATTCTGCACTCCTCTTTTAGGTGAGCAAATATGGGTAGCTTTGCAGTCTCTCTCATTGCCAGCTGTGCAATGCATCCTGCTGGACGATCGCCAATGTTGACTTGGGTGATGGCATACTCCTCAATTTCACTTTCTTCGGTGTCTCTCCAAAGAAATCTGTGTAGGTGCATTTCTGGTTCTTCCAACCCCACCGAGTTGTACATCTTCTTGATGTGTCCAAGGGCTGCATGCACTCCTCTTCTGAATCTGAGTAAAACTGCTCGGATTGGGTTGAGGACGTCTGGTCCTTTCAACAGGATATCGTTCATGCTAAGTCCCTTGAACTTCTGGCTGCTGTTCCAGACTAGGCGCACTGGTGTGGTGACAGAGTGGGGGTTTGGCGCTACCAAGTGGCTAACGTACCACACCGGTCCTCTCCAATTGGTGATCATTTCTTTGCTGAGTTTCTTTGCTGCTCTTCTTTCCACCATTTCATGGACTTGGGATGCGTATGCCACTTTCCACTTGGGTTCTTTCTTGAGTTGTTTTTCTGTCCTCAGAAAGGTTGCTTCTACTCCACTTCTGTTGTAGGGTAGAGAAATGGGGTCTTCGATCCATGGGTATTTCGTATCCCAGTGAGGTTGTTTGACGTGATCATCGGTGGTGACATAGGTGAGGCCTTTCCTGATGATTTCCAGCTCTCTCTCCTCGCTCAGTGTGATCTCCTTGCCTCCTGGCTGGCAGTTACCACATCTGCATCCTCCGCACTTTGGTTCGCAGGCTGGCCCAATACTGTCCCATTTCCACCAGTTGAGGAATTCTTTGTCTGTGACAGTGCTTCTAGTTTCAGCTTTGAATTCCTCTGGTCCTCTGAGTTCCTGGTATTTCACAGCTGTGGCCCTCATGGACCGTGCGAAGTGTGTCCTGGATGTGCGAGCTGCCACACTCTCTTCCTCAAAGAGGTCTGGGTGCGTTCCGCCAACGGTCTTCCCCAATGGCCCGTCCCATAAGACGAGGTCGCCGATCACCTTCACCCTCTGTGGTGCGAGGCGTCCTTCCCGGTGACCGATGAGCAGCTCGACTTGCTCTGGTCTGTGCAGGTCCTCTAAGCTGACATCTGGGAAGAACCCTTTCAGTTCTTCGGGTTTGATAGTCCTACCTATCTTTGCTATTTCTTTCAAACCATAACAAGTGAGTTCATGGTCTCTTAGCGTCCCCGTAGGTGTCTTGATTCTCACTCGGAGCAGATATTTTTTAGTTATTTCTTTCAGAACCATCCTCCCAACACCGTGAACCAATAGAGTGACCTTCTCACTTCTGAGGTTGAGTCTCTTGGCTGCGCTGTGGGTAATGTAGTTAGTATCAGACGCCAAGTCAATCAGTGTTCCAATCTTCTGACCTGCATTGGCTGTTACTTCGAGGAGCATGAGCATCACTGGGAGTTCCTCCCCTGCGCTATGCCCCATTCCTGCAGACTTGTCGGTGCAGAGCGATCTTGCCGAAACATTGGTGAAGGCTCTCTTGCATTCTTCTGCTGCTTCGGGGGACAGTCCAGACATGAATCGCTGTTGTCATTCTGTCAATTCGTGCCTCCCCGCGTTTGGTCTTGGTGTCGCGTCTCCTTTTTGACACAGGAAAAAGTGATGGTCTTTCTTGCATCCCTGTTTCCTGCACAAGTAAGTGTCCCTGCACTCACTTTCATCCTTGTGACACCCTAGGCACTTTTTGCAGGCTCCCAACCTTTCAACTGCACTCAACTTGTCTTTTGGTTTCAGGTTTTTGAACGCCTTGCAGAAGAAAAGCTTCTCTCTGTGCCCCTCTTCCCCGCAGACGACACATCCCCCTTTGCTCGTGGACCTGGGTCGAGGCGTACCTTCTGGGTTCATTTGGCCTGGGTTCTACTGATCTTCTCTCGGGCCTCCGAGATGTTTTAACCTGCTCGATCCTCTCCAAGACCTCCTCTTGGTCCTTCAGGTACCTTAGGAGGTTGTCGAAGTGGTTTTCTGGGGTGACTCCATTAGCTCGGTTGGTCATGAAGATGAACCAGTTCGTCATTATTGTTTCTGGTAATTTACTCTCTATTGATCTGATCACAAGCGGATTTTTGATGGCTCCAGTGTGTTCGAGTTCTATGAGATCGTTGAGGGCCTTTTCGATTGCCTGGATCATGTCAATCACTTTCCGGGGTTGTTCTGATGTCAGGATGGGGATTTTTTCCAGGTCTCCAACGATTTCCAAGGCTATTGTTGTTTTGTTTCCAAATCGGTTTTCCAGTATCCTGAATATGTCTTCGGTGGTCTGACAGGTGGACAGGCTTAGGTCTCTGCAGATCCTCCCGTCCACAGTTTCAAGGAGCTGGAGTCTTCTGGCTCCCGTCGAGCTAGTTGGCTCGCCTTCTTTCTGAAGACTTTCCCAGGTCTTCTTCCATGGGTGGAAATCTCTCCTGGAGCCATCAAATTTGGGTAGACTGGTGGCCTTAATTTTGAGACCGGGTGCCTGTCCTGCAGGCTTTGTTTGGGGGGTTCCTTCTTTCTTTCCATTCATTTCAATGGGAAACGTCCGCTCGAGTTACGAGAATCTTGTTACGATCTCAGTCTCTGAACGAATTACGATCGTATGTCGAGGTACCACTGTACATGAATAAATATATAAATAAATAAGCGTGTTGCTGAAAAAAAAAAAATATATATATATATATATATATATATATATATATATATATATATATATATATATCAGTGGCGGGCCGTCAGGGCCTTCAAGGCCTTCTCTGCTGCCCTAAGAAATATCTGAATCATATTATATTTTGTCCATCAATACTTATTATTCCAAATGGTCTGTTAGCTTCCTTTCATTGCTTTTCCCCCTGGTTGCACTGCTTCCAGATGTGTGTTTTCATATTGAAGCATTTAACCAATCACATTTCAGCCATTATTTGTTGCCAGATCAGATCTGCCTCAAAGCATTCACAATCAGTTCTGCGGGCTCTGCTGCATTAAACTAGACTGTTGCTTTTAACCAATCAGATTTCGAGTTGGCAACCCCACAATGCTTTTTCATATGCATTAGCATTTTGCTGGCTGGGATATGCCATTCCTTTCACCATCTATGATTGGCTAGTAGGCGGGCCAAAGCCATAGATCGCAAACTCCACCCACAATGGCTGACAGAAGCAAAAACAAATGGATTCTGTTTGCTCACAAAGCTATTTTCTAGACGGACTTTTCCAGAAAAAAATGAACATCATTAAGAAAGGGCGGTCAACTCCGAAGCTAGCAAGCCTGAAAATGGTGTGTGCGGCACTGTCAGTGCGCTAACTTAGCTGCACAGGCAAATAGTATATTGTTGTGTTGATTTAAAGCCATTTTCAAAACGGACTATGCCGGAAATATGACAGGACAGGCTCGAATTTCATCATTAGCTTCGATGGCGATAGGAAAGAAGGAAGAAAGAAAGGAGGATGGATATTGTGTACAGATAAAAAAAAAATTGGGTGAGTATAATATGGCTATATTCCCAAATAATATTTCAATTGTGGGCCCGGTTCTGATATCTGAAAAGCTCCAGTGTTTGTATTTAATCACTAAATGCTGCTAGGATGTGGATTTTACCCTTAATTTTTGCCGTTTCGCCATTGACGTCCATCGCTGTCTTTTCCCGAGGAAATCACCCCCCTAGCCTGGTTGTAATGTCTCAAAAGCTGCAGTATTTGTATTCAGTCAATAAATGCTGCTAGGAAGTGGATTTCACCTAATTTTAGTGCATTTTTTGTCATTTCACATATGGACGTATCAACGTTCATCGCTGTCTTTTTACCGGGGAAATGATACTCCGGGCCCGGTTCTGATGTCTAATAAGCTCCAGTATTTGTATTTAATCAATAAATGCTGTTTTCGGCTGGATTTTACCCCATTTTCGGGCAATGTTTGCCCGTACGGCATTGACGTTCATCGCTGTCTTTTCCCGGGAAAATCGCCCCACTGGCCTGGTTGCACATATATACATACATACACATAGATGAACATGCATGCATACTGTAGGTCTTAACACTCAGCCATTTGTTTTTGCCTGACACCTGATGGGAGGAATGATCTGCGGAAGCGCTCCTTCCTGCAATGAGGGTGCAGCTGAAAGAGCTTCGGAGGGACTCCACAGACTCATGCAGGGGGTGGGAGGTGCTGTCCATGATGGACATCATCCTGGTCAGCATCTTCTGCTCTCCTACTTCCTCCACAGAGTCCAAAGGACAGCCCAGAACAGAGCTGGCCCTCCTGACCAGCTTATTCAGCCTGTTCCTGTCACTCCCCGTGCTCCCGCATCCCCAACAGACCACTGCATAAAACACTGTAGATGCCACCACAGTGTCGTAAAAAGTCATCAGCAGTGTCCTGCACACTCCAAAGGACCGTAGACTCCTCAGTAGGTAGAGGCGGCTATGGCCCCTTTTATACAGGGCATCTATGTTTGAGGACCAGTCTAGTTTGTTGTTGAGGTGAACACCCAGGTACTTAAAATTCTCCACGATTTCAATGCCTGTACCCTGGATGTTCACCTGAGTGGTCTGTTGAGGATTCCTTTGAAGATCGATGACCATTTCCTTTGTTTTACTGGTGTTGATGTAGAGGTGGTTTTGCCTACATCAGTCAACAAGACTCCCCTGTACTCTAGATCGTTCATATCCGTCACTCGTCCAACAATAGCGGTGTCGTCAGAGAACTTCTGGAGGTGGCAGGTGTCTGTATTATGTTTGAAGTCTGATGTGTAGAGGGAGAAGAGGAGTGGGGAGAGCACTGTGCCTTGTGGGTCCCCCGTGCTGCAAGCTACCACATCAGACGTACAGTCCTGGAGTCTCACATATTGTGGCCTGTCAGTAAGGAAGTCGATGATCCATGCGGCTAGGTGGTTCCTTACTCCAGCCTCTTCCAGTTTCCCTCTCAGTAGGACCGGCTGAATGGTGTTTAATGCACTGGAGAGGTCAAAAAACATCATTCTCACCATGCTTCCCGTGTTCTCCAGTTGTGAAAGAGACCTGTGCAGAGACCTCGACGTCTCTTCAAGGACGTAACAGAACGATCCAGCCACATGGATGCTCTGCCGACGCTCTCGCCGACGCTCTCGCCGACGCTCTCGCCGACGCTCTCGCCGACGCTCTCGCCGACGCTCTCGCCGACGCCAGCCACCCAGCTCATATTCCACCGATTACCGGCCCCATCCCTCACTCTGTTGCTCCTGGCTGCTCCCACAACTAAGTGAGAATACCCAAATTCCGTCGCCCCTGTTCATCGCCCGAGTTATCTGGATTCGGACCCCAGCTATCTGTGTTTGGACTCAGATTTTTCAGATTTAGGACAGGCCGTGAGCTAATTGATTTGTGGGCTGGAGATTCAGACTCGGACTGTGATTTCCTCAGCCGATTCGGACTTCGATACACTCCCCCGGAGGACATTCTTCTCCGATAACTCCAACCTGGATTTGCCGTGTTGGCTGGCCATCTACAATGGGCCACCACGTGGCGGCCTGCGGGGAGGCTCAGGTAGGAGTTTCGAACACCGCCCGTCTTGTCTTTGTGGGGAGGCGCAGCAGCGAGATTTTTTCCCCGTGTCGGCTGGCCAGCTACGCGGTCCTCCCGGAGAAGGCAGTGAGCGCCGTGCCGTAGGGAAAAGCAGAAGGAGGGGCTGGACGCCTCGCCAGGTCCTCGCCCCTCGAGCCCCTGAATTAGCTCCTCACTTGACCTGGCCCGCCAGTCGCACCCGTGCCGAAGCCACGCACAAGATTCGCCGTGCCGGCTGGCCCGCTAGTCGCACCCGTGCCGAAGCCACGAACCAGATTCCTGCCGAAGCGACGAACTAGATTCCTGCCGAAGCCACGAACCAGATTCCTGCAGAAGCCACGAACCAGATTCCTGCCGAAGCCACGAACCAGATTCCTGCCGAAGCCACGAACCAGTTTACACGTGCCGGCTGGCCCGCCAGTCGCACCTGTGCCGAAGCCACGAACCAGATTCCTCGTGCCGGCTAGCCCGCCAATCGCACCCGTGCCGAAGCCACGCACCAGATTCCCCGTGCCGGCTGCCCCGCCAGTCGCACCCGTGCCGAAGCTGCGCACCAGATTCCCCGTGTCGGCTGGCCCGCCAGTTTCACCCGTGCTGAAGCCGCGCACCAGCGTCCCCGTGCCGGCTGGCCCGCCGGTCGCACCTGTGCCTAAGCCACGAACCAGCGTCCCCGTGCCGGCTGGCCCGCCAGTTGCACCCGTGGCTAAGCCGCGAACCAGCGTCCCCATGCCGGCTGGCCCGCCTGTCGCACCCGTGCCTAAGCCGCGAACTGGCGTCCCCATGCCGGCTGGCCTGCCTGTCGCACCTGTGCCTAAGCGCAGACACTCGGCCATCACTTAAAGGGCCAGCACGGACGCCCGCCGGACCGGCCACTCAGCCATCACTTAAAGGGCCAGCGCGGACGCTCGCTGGACCGGCTACTCCCATTCCTCGCCGAATGTTTGCACGGACGTTCGCTGGACCGGCTACTTTCATTCCTCGCCAAAAGTTTGCACGGACGCCCGCCAGACCGGCCACTCCCACGCCTCGTCACCGGACGGCGCGGACGTCTGCCGGACCGGCCACTCCCGCGCCTCGTCAAGGGCCGGCGCGGACGCCCGCTGGACCGGCCACTCCCACGTCTCGTCTCGGGCTGGCGCCCGCCGTATCCTTCACTTCCCCGCCTCGTCACGGGCCGGCGCGGACACCCGCCGGACTACGTTTAGCGGAAAACACCCGCCCTCCCTGCCAGCGTTTTTCTTTTTCATGGACATTCAGCTTTGGGACGTCTAGGATCCGTCCCTTAGAATGGGGTTACAGTTAGGAGTAGCTTGTTAGTGTTTTTCCATTGCTTTCTCCCTGTGTTATGATGTTCGTTTCCCTACTCTTGTTTGTCCCTCCTGCCTTGCCGTTGGCCATGCACAGCTGCACGTGATTCAAAATTAGTTCTTGTTGTGTTTTTTGTGTGTTAGTCAGTCCAGATTAAAGCGAAAAACAATGGGTCCCAAGCAAGCAGGTTTATTTCACCTGTGGGCAATGTTCCCTCTAATTTTTCGTTGGTCTGAGCAGAAAGTCAACCTCCCTGAGCGCACTGAGTACCAGTGTGAGCGACATCATCGGTACTCGGATGATTCGCCTAAAGACGTTTCGCCGACGGACGTTTGACAGACGGGCAGGTCGCCGAATAGACGTTCCGCCGAACGTTCATTCGGCCGAACGGAGGTTTCGCCGAAACGGGATTCGCGCGCTCGCCCCGCCCCCGGATCGTGTGTGTACAAGTTTTTCAACCTCGGCCCGCGGGCCATATACGGCCCGTTAGGATGTTTAATCCGGCCCGCCGCCGGTGTTGTCCAAATTATAGTAAAAATCAATGTTAGTCTACCATCAATGGCAGCCCGGGAATAAGCACTCTTGGGCGGGCAGATGTAGCAGAACCGAGCCGTAAAATGACAGCAATCGGGTCAAATCCATCCTAAAACAGCATTTAATGATTAAATACAAATACTGGAGCTCTTTGGACATTAGAACCGAGCCCATGGAAGTGAATTCCTCGGTAAAATGTCGTGATGATATCGCGATGGAGGCAAAAAAACGTCTATATACGTCCATTCGTCAAACGGCTCAAAATGCTCTCAAATTCGGTCAAATCCAGCCAAAAACAGCGTTTAATGATTAAATACAAATACTAGAGCTCTTTGGACATTAGAACCGAGCCCAGGGAAGTGAATTCCTCGGTAAAATGTCGCGATGATGTCGCGATGAAGGCAAAAAAATGTCCATATACGTCCATTCGCCAAACGGCTCAAAATGCTCTCAAATTCGGTCAAATCCAGCTGAAAACAGCGTTTAATGATTAAATACAAATACTAGTATTTGTATTTAATCATTAAACGCTGTTTGAACGAACGTTCATTCGGAGACCTGTCAGTCTGTCAAACGTCCGTCGGCGAAACATCTTTAGGCGAATCATCCGGTTACGACATCATCATTGCTCGCTATGGGCACACCAGTATCACACCTGCCACAAGCAGGTGCATGTCAATGTTCCCTCTAATTTTTCATGTAAAACATGCTGTAAAACACGAAAAACATAAGTGGACAGAGCTACTGCCACTGGCTGCCGCTTTAACGGCGCCATCTTGAAGAAAGGGGTAAAAAAAAAAAAAAAATAAAAAAAATAAAAAAATAAAAATAAAAAAAAAATAAAAATAAATAAATAAATAAATAAAAATCTGTTTTTTTTTTTAACTGCGCGCCATAGGATTGCTGCTGCGCAGAGAAGACGAGAGTAGTGCGCAATTGCGCACGCGCGCAGCTTAGAGGGAACAGTGCCTGTGGGTAGTGCAAAGAAAAGCCATATGATGACAATCGATATTAAGCACGAAATAATTGAAAAACATGAGTGGTGTAAGCGTGACGAAGCTGGCTCATGAATACGAGTGGGGCACCCCGGACAACTTGGCAAGTGGTCGTGCGTAATCCTATTACGAGGAAATTTGTGTGCGTCATTTTCATAATATTTTGAAGGTGAGACAAAAGCAAACAACCCTAGATAGGTTCCTTTTAAAAACTCCCGCTAAAAGTGAAGGTGGAAGTGAGGCAAAAAGAGCCTAGAAGAAAAGTAAAAAACAAAATTAGAATTAAGTTTGGTGTAACGTAAGATTAAAGAGGGAGGGAGGGAGCGAGAGTGGGAGAGAGAGGGAGGGAGGGAGGTCGAGAGAGACAGAAACCAATTTAAATGAACTTGGATTACGATACAGACACAATCAAAAATAAATTTAATCTAACCTTACAATGAATTTAATTCTAATTTTGTTTTAAATTTTTATACCTTTCTTCTCCCGGGTTGGCTCTATTTGCCCTGTCTCCACCCTGAATTTCAGCTGGAGTTTTTCAAAGGAAGCTATCGAGGGGTGTTTGCTTTTGTCTTTCCTTCTAAATATTCCAAAAATGATGCACACAAATGTCCTCACAATAGGATAATGCACGACCACTTTCCAACAGGAAGTAGTATACTCCTCTCGTATTGGCGAGCAAGCACCATTCTGCACTGACTAACGGGGGGGAAGAAAAAAACACTGAAAAAATGCAACGCTCTGCCCAGTGCTCGTAGAGACATTTACACGAGGGAGTTGCAACGAAATGATGTTCTCATAAGCGTAGGCTGTATGCGCGTATATCAAAATTTGTCTCGTATCTCAAGGTAAATGCTCAAAATTTTACTCGTATCTCAAATTGTTCTTATGTCCGGACACTCGTATGTTAAGGTATTACTGTACATGCCTTAAAGGATTAAGGTAGTGCAGTAAAATAATGATTGCCACTTAAAATATTGACATTTTGGGTCCAATTTTGAGATTTTCACTTGGGGTGTTTATTTTGAGAAGCGGCCCGGTGGGGCGAGTGGTTAGCGCTTCGGCCTCACAGCTCTGTGGTCTTGGGTTCCAGTCCAGGTTGGTCCACCTGTGTGGAGTTTGCATGTTCTCGCCGGCCCTGCATGGGTTTCCTCCGGGTACTCCGGTTTTATCCCACATTCCAAAAACATGCATCGTAGGCTGATTGGACCCTAAATTGCCCCTAGGTATGGGTGTGAGTGTGCATGGTTGTCCGTCTCCTTATGCCCTGCAATCGGCTGGCCACTGATTCAGGGTGTCCCCCGCCTCTGGCCCAGAGACAGCTGGGATTGCCTCCAGCACCCCCACGACCCTAATGAGGATAAAGCGGTTCAAAAAATGAGGAGAGATGAGATGAGTTATTTTGAAGATACAATGCATTTCTGTTACTAATTAATCTCTACAGTGACTACCTTACATTGTATCAAAGTGTCATTTCTTCAGTTTTGTCCCATGAATAGATAAAATAAAAAAAAATGCAGAAATGCACTCACTTTTATGAGATACTGTATGTGGGTTCGCTTACAAACAGGCATTACTAGAGATTATTTACTCTGTGTTGTGTATAATTAATTTGCAGAACTTTATGTTTTCATAGAACTGTTACATACACCATGTTAGTCTCTCACCAATTCGAATTGTACCTTTCCTCACAGACAAACAGGACTTCTGGTAATGGGACCAGAGAACAGTAAGAGCTACTGTAGTTATAAGAGCACCTTGGAGAAGAACAAGATTCCAATGGTTGTTCTTACCCCTGAGAACTTCAATCAGCACATTACTAATGTCATCTTGGCTGATGGAGATGGTGCTTTTGTGGATACCACTGCAGGAGTGTTGTACGCTGATCGGGCACTTAAGGTTGTACAGGTACAGCAAGACCACATACACGCTTGCAGTTGTAAGTCACCATCTTATGATCACGCCGGTCAATTACATAGTGTTTGAGTTTGATTTATTTAATAAGGGACAGCACATATTAATGAACATATTTATATCCATGTTAATGAACATATATATGTAAATATGTAAGATTGTAGCCGAGGGCTAATTTTTATCTCAGAGACAGAGACACAGGCAGAGAGAGACAGGCAGAGAGCGACAGGCAGAGAGAGACAGGCAGAGAGAGACGGGCAGAGAGACGGGCAGAGAGAGACGGGCAGAGAGAGCCGGGCAGAGAGAGACGGGCAGAGAGAGACGGGCAGAGAGACGGGCAGAGAGAGACGGGCAGAGAGAGACGGGCAGAGAGAGACGGGCAGAGAGAGACGGGCAGAGAGAAACGGGCAGAGAGAGACAGGCAGAGAGAGACAGGTACAGATGCTATTTCTGTTATTAGAACTCCATCAAGTGGATATATAATGCAGCAGGCTGGATTAAAAAGCCTAACGGGCCGTATATGGCCCACGGGCCGTAGTTTGAAAAACGTGCACACGCCAATACGAGCGAATCCGGCGGCGGGCCGAGCGAGTGAATCCGGCGACGGATAACATGTACACACGCCAATAATACACAACTTATTGATAATTTTCATATTAGATATTTAGATATTAATGCTCTTACATTGTCAATGCAATTACAAACTCACTCATGATTATTATTTTGAGAGCGAGAGATTACCTGGTTGATCGCTTTCAACAGTAAACTCTCTGTCTCTCTCTCTCTCTCATGATTATAATTTTGAGAGCGAGCGAATCCGGCGATGAAACGTCCGTTCGACGAAATGTCCGGCGGCGAGTCTGCCGACGAAACGTCCGTTCGACGAAACGTCCGTTCGACGAAACGTCCGTCCGACGAAACGTCCGTCCGACGAAACGTCCGTCCGACGAAACGTCCGAGGACCAAGTGTCCGTCGACCAAACGTCCGGGTACCAAAATATAGGTAGTTTTCAATCAATCAGTCAAAAATCAAAAGCCTTTATTGTCATTATACACAGCTGCGTAGAACGAAATTGGTGGTGCTACTCCACAAAGTGCGTTTTCCAAGTAAAAAAATAAATAAGTAATATAAAATATAAAAAGTCACGTCCGGGCAAGGTAATTTCTAAAATATTTTACAATCTAAGATTTTGCACAATGTTATTGCACACCCCGAAGTTATTGTACAGAAGGTATTGTGTGTCGTGCTAATGCAAGTTCAGAGCCGTGATAGCTGTGGGGAAAAAACTGTCCCTAAGTCTATTTGTCTGTGTTTTGTGAGACCTGTAGCGTCTGCCAGAGGGCAGCAGCTGGAACAGGTTGTGACAAGGGTGGTATGGGTCCCTAACAATGTTACCGGCTCTGCTGAGGTAGCGAGGGCTGGCAATATCATCCAGTGAGGGCAGAGAGCAACCGATGATCTTCTGGGCGGTGTTGATCACTCTCTGCATGGCTTTTGTGTCTGCTGCCGTGCGTCCATCGTACCACACTGTAATGCAGTATGCCAGGATGCTCTCCACAGTGGCTCTATAGAAGGTTAGTGTCCAAGACCCTGTCTACGCATACTCCATTTATGAGGAGTAGGGCCAGATCTGTGTTGCATTTGCAAAAGTCCAGGATTATTTCTTTAGTTTTCGTGGTGTTTACTGTGAGATTGTTCACCAAACAGCACGAAGACAGTTTGTTGACCTCATCTCTGTAGGCAGACTCATCCCCCCCTGAGATGAGTTCGACCACAATCGTGTCATCAGCAAATTTGATGATGGAGTTAGAGTGGTGGATTGGTGTACAGTCGTATGTGTACAGGGAGTATAGAAGAGGACTCAGTACACAACCTTGAGGGGAGCCAGTGCTCAGTGTAATGGAGGAAGACAGGTGGGGACCAAGTCTAACAGTTTGTGGATGGTTGGTTAAGAAGTTCTTAATCCAGCAGCAGATGGAAGAGGATAGTCCAAGGTGGGAGAGTTTGTCAGCCAGAATGTCCGGTATTATAGTGTTGAAGAGTGAGCTATAAACAATGAAAAGCATTCTCACATAGTTCCCCTGGTGCTCCAGGTGGCTCAGTGCTGTGTGTAGAGCTACGGCGATGGCGTCCTCAGTGGACCTGTTTGCTCTATAAGCAAACTGGTGAGGGTCAACTGAGGGAATGATTGTATCCCTGATGTGGCGGGCGACCAACTTTTCAAAGCACTTCATGATCACAGGTGTAAGTGCAACAGGCCTGTAATCATTCAGGCTGTCAATGGTTGGCTTTTTAGGGACAGGGATAATGGTGGCAGATTTCATGCAGGAGGGGATGATGGATTGTTGCAGGGAACAATTGAAAATGTTTGTAAAAAACCCAGTCAGCTGGTCAGCACAGGCTTTGAGCACCTTCCCAGGTACTCCGTCAGGGCCAGCAGCCTTCCTGGTGTTCAAAGTCCGCAGTACCTGTCTCACTTTATGTTCCTGAAGCTTCAGTGTACTGCTGCAAGGTGGTGGATGCGTTGAGACTGAATCCGATTTGTCAGTCTCAAAGCGGGCAAAGAAACGGTTCAGTGAGGCATCTGTGTTAACAGACACCTTATTATTGTCATTGTAATTGGTCATGTGTCATATTCCCTGCCACGTCTTCTTTGGGTTATTTTCTGTGAAGTGCTCCTCAATTTTCCTTGTATATGCTACCTTTGCCTTTTCAATGCCTCTTTTCAGGTCTGCTCTGTAAGCGCTGTATTGTAACTTGTCCCCTGACCTGAAGGCGGTGTTACGGCATTTAATGAGTGCCTGTGTCTCACTGTTCATCCAGGGTTTTTGGTTAGGAAAAACCCGGATACATTTATTAACAGTGACGGCGTCCGTACAGTTTTTGATATAGGAAAGTACAGTGTCTGTGTAGTCCTGGAGGTTGTGGCGTTCAAAAAGTTCCAAATTGTGCGGGAAAAACAGTCCTGCAGCTGAGAAAGGGCGTCCTCAGGCCATGTTTTTATTATCTTTATTTGTTGTTGCCTCCGGAGTGGGGTGTATGAGGGGTGAAGGACAGGCAGAGATGATCGGATCCAGCAAGGTGAGGGAGGGATGTGGCTATATAAGCATGTTTGATGTTAGAATAAACATGGTCTAGAGTTTTATCTCCTCTGGTGTAACACTTCACGTACTGGATAAACTTAGGCAGAACAGTCTTTAAACATGCTTTGTTGAAGTCACCGGCGACAATAAGGATTCCATCAGGGTGGTCAAGCTGCTGTTTGTTTACAGTCGCTAGCAGGGGGCTAAGTGCCGTGCTAACGTTAGCATCCGTTGGGATGTAAGCAGCCATTACAATGACTACCGTTAGCTCCCTTGGTAGATAGAAGGGCCTGCACAGAACTGCCAAGAGCTTTAAATCAGGAGAACAGTGAGTGTTAATGATCCTACAGTTGCAGCACCAGTCGTTGTGAAAAACACGCAAAGCTCAGCTGCTATCTTTTCCAATACTTTTGAGGTGGCTGGAAGAATGCTTATAGGTCTGTAGTTGTTGGTTATTGCGGGGTTCCCTGATTTGATAACTGAGCACTTTCAGGGCTCAGGGAATAGACACTCGTTTATGGTTTTGTTTACAATAGTGGTTAATGGAGGTATGAGAGATTCTTTGCTGTATTTAAAAAATGTTACATCCAAATTAAACACATCTTTTGCTTAGGAGCTTTTGAGACCAGATACCGCTTTCTCAACTACGTTCAGATTAAGAATGGGTTCATTGGGGTTTAGTGGTTGTGGTGGCTGACATTCTATTTGAGGGATGCTAGGTGTCAGTTCTTTAACAGAGTCTATAAAATAATCATTTAAAGTTGTAGCTATGTCCTTTGGATTGTTTTCTCCTTCAATTGTAGATCCTTCATATGTCTGTGTTTTGAAGTATTTCCTGCCACTTTTTAAATATATTTCCAGATTTCTTTAGTGTTCAATTTCACAGTGCTAATTAATAATAATAATAATAATCGGACATAGGCCATATTATAACATAATTATGTTTATAAAGTCATTTGATCTTGCAGTTTGAATTTCTTTTATCACTTTGTTCTGTGGAGAAGTAAATGTAAGTTTGAGTGGTTTCATGTAGTCATATTTTAGTGGACTCTATTAGTGTTGGTTGTTTTTCGACCTCGTACCCAAGTGCTCGTAGCACTGAATGTCAAAGTGAAGAAATTCAATGAAGTGCAGGTAAATGGCGGGAGTAACTATGACTGCCTTATTAACTAGTCAAATGCCTCGTCATCTAATTAGTGACGCATGAATGGATGAACGAGATTCCCACTGTCCCACTTCTAGTGAAACCACAACCAAGGGAACAGGCTTAGCGGAATCAGCGGGGAAAGAATGCCCTCTTTCCTACCCAGATGCATACATCTTTACCTTTACACTGTTTTAAAGCAGTGTACAAAATAAACCGTTTCACATAGAGCGCTGCTGTTAGTGTTATCAGAAAGAGTGGGTTTCACCGTCCTCACACAACTACTAACTAAACCCTTTAAAATTGGTCAAAGTGTCCCAATTTTGCATGAAAAATTAGAGAAAATTATAAGCAAATGTTATTAATGTCTTAAAATAAATAAAGCATTTCCCCAATACAGGATGAATAAAGTTATCTAATCTAATCTAAAAATAAATAAAAAATTGCCCTGCGCTGCTGAAATATCTCCCTCTGCGGTCGTTATAGGTGTAATACCCATGTTTGTCCACCAGATGGCGGGAAGAGCTGTTCTACCAGGGCCAAAGCAGTCCACTTTGCAGTACATTTTAGACTTTTACTTTGTGCCCTGTGTGTGTGTGTCTGTGTGTGAAAATATGTGACACGTTTGCATGTGTAGTTTTTAATCGCTTAATAAGGGGAATTCAACATAAAATAACGGATAAGCAAATGCATTTACTTTTTGGGGGATTTCGTAATTTGTATCTTTTTCGTATCTCGAGTCACTCATTTGCATATAAAACATTTCATAACTTGAAACTTTTGTACCTAGAGGCATTCGAAAGTAGAGGTATGACTGTACATGATCATTTAATGGTAGAAAATGTATTTTTTGTATGAGTGCGCACTAGAGGCACTCATGCTCTTTGTACAGGACAGCGGATGTTTTTTTTTGTATATTTTCAGTGGAAATTTGATACTTACTGTCCTGACAATAGTGAAATAATAGGTCAAATACAACCCGCAGTCGTAGGAAAAATATATGAAGCAGATGAAATATTTTTGCATGCTTTATAGAGACAAAATGAAAAGTATTTAAAAAAACTCAATACTTTAAAAAGTTTAGAAAATCTCAACAGCAGCTATCTCTAACGTTGAAACGAAAAATGATCATATACAATCATATACAAAGCATGTTTCGATTACACACCCAGAGAAAAAGCAGCAACCTAATGTGGTGTCTTCTCTCCAAGACGAGCCTACATTTTTCCATTTTTGTTGTTCCTTAAGGTGTTTATTTATTCCTTATCTAGCAATGTCAGAATATACCTGAATCAGATATGTACCCATCTTTTCATTCCAATAACTGAACTGATAAATGTGAACTATATTTAGTGTTCTCAATGAGAAAAACAACAAAGTGTGTGACCTTTTGAGCCATTGTCTAAAAATTAGTAAATGGTTTTAATTTACATGAAAAAATTGAGTTGAAGGATATTTTCAAACCACACCATGATATTTTATGTAATTAAAGTTATGTTTTGCTTTTTGTTGACCAGGGGCAGTTTCAGAAGTTAGGTGGTGTCATTAAAGATCATGAGAAAGTAATAGACATCAAGACTGGCCAGATTGTGACTGTGTCAACCTTTGCTGGTGTTTATCAAGCCAAGGGTCTTGTGATCACCGCTGGACCTTGGACCAATAAATTACTGGCACATATTGACCTACATCTCCCACTTGAGGTAATTATAACACATTAAATGTGTTTTAACACACACACAAATTCAATTTATATCAGTAATCCCTCCAATTTTGTGGATAATGTAGACCAGATATGGATTGGATTGGGTAACTTTATTCATCTCGTATTCGGGAAATTTCATTGTTGCAGTAGCAAGAGGGTGATTAGACAGAACAACAAAGCAAAAGCACCAAGTACAAAGCAAATCAAAGTAAATAGGATCATTGAGAATCACCAAGCAAGGGTGGACGGAGCTACCGCCGCCGGCTGCCACTAGAACGGCACCATCTTGGTTGCGGTTGCTAAAACGGATACAGACTCAAAAAGACGCTGTAAAGTTAGACAAAAACTGGAACCACAGACAGGAAGTCTTCCACAAGATGGAGAACTTCTGGAGACTGGGACCGAGGTAGAGAATATGCAGAGTCACTCTTCCAAGCTTATCCACACAGTTCCTCAGTAGTCTGGAGCTGAAGAAAACAGCAGCAGGGAAGAACTCCTCGACTCCGCTTCCGCCCTGGTAAGCGCCGACAGCTCTTCCATCTCATCCCATGATGGAATGGTTGGTCAGAAGCGTTGCCTCTTCTCCCGGCACTTTAGTCCAGCTCCGAATTTCCAGCGGTAATTGAGGTGTTGCTCCTTCTGCTGCATATTGCAACAGCTAGTCCCATGTGTATGACAGCGTAGGCATGGCTGAATGGTTCAAAAAAAGAAGTAGCAGAAAGAAGCCAGGCTAACAGAACAAAGAAAGTTGTAAAAACATGAAAGTAAAACGTATAAAGTACAAAGTAAAGTAAAAAGGATTGTATTAAGAAATATTAAAATGTAATTAAACAAAAGATAGAAGGGTTGTAAAACACAAAAAAACAAGAGTGGACAGACCTACTGCCACTGGCTTCCGCGTGACGGCGCTATCTTGGAAAAAAAAGAAGTGATAATCGAAAAACCACAAAGTTGGATCACCCCTATTATTACTACCATATTCCGTTTTTCACGCCTATCTATATATATATCCGTGAAATTCGAGGGATTACTGATATAAATTGAATTTGTGTGTATGTTAAATATTTATATATATATATATATATATATATATATATAACTGAGCTGGCTCGTCAACACGAGAGGAGTTTTTATATATATATATATATATATATATATATAAACAAGAGTGGACAGAACTACTGCCACTGGCTTCCGCGTGACGGCGCAATCTTGGAAAAAAAAGAAGTGATAATCGAAAAACCACTGTTGGAATAATGATTCAAACCTTTTAAATCATTATTAGTAATATTTAATTAAAAAAGGAAAAACATCTTTCAACAAATTCTGCTTACAACTTGCAAGGAGATGCCTTGTGACGTCGTCTCAGTCCACAGTGCATTCTGACGAGCGGCATACTCTTCGGTCCATTTAGCGGCACATAACCAAAACATTCAAAGGTAATCTGATTTAAACAATTGCATAAGCAAAAACAACTGTCTTGAACAATTGTATAAGCTTAACCGAATAACATCATGAAGGTTATAAAAACACTGTCACAACAATCTGTTTTTATCGGAACACCTGCGTAAGAATTTGCACAATAAGCAAAACAACGGCATTAGAATTTGCACCAGTAAGCATAATAATTTCTTTATAAGGTAAACAGAGCAAAGCAGTTTAATGTAAACAAAGCAGTATTTTCAAATCTGCTGCTGGAGTCTCGTCATAACAGTCTCATTGGGTCCTGCCGGGAGCTCTTTTCTTTGGGCCTTGAGGAGTCGAATGTGGAGGAAAAAGTCCATGTTCCCATGACTTGATTTATAGCCTTACTACTTATTGAAAAATGCTTACAACACATATAGAATATTCCATAATTATTCTAACATTCCCTCCTTTTACTATATGTTTGTTATTCATTTTATGTCACATTCAAAATGAGAGGGATATCTCCGTTGGCTGTTTTAATTTTACCCGCTTAGGCTCTACTCGTTCGGCAGGTCTGAAAAGCAGAAAACAAGATCATTTTCGCCCAATTAATCCTCGGAATTACCATGCTCCTGGAATTCACTGCTGTCGTCAGCACGCTTCATTAGTAGGGGATACAATTCATGCAATTTAGAATTTGTAGGGGCAATCGCAGTGGTTATAAGTCGGCTCATCAAAGATCTTAAGCAGGGAATAATACAACACCCACATAATGTCAAAATCGTAGCAAAAAGGGCTACGGAAAATGCCACAAATTAGGCCAAATCATTATTAATATGGCCTTCCTCCACAAATCTGTCAGCGGATAATAATTCTACTCCAGGATGCTTTTTCATCTTGCGGTTTAGGGTCTGCAGGCCATCTTTGGTCCTGGTGTGGGACCCAGTGGGGGGGCGTGTTGTTGAGTGCAACATTTTCAAACATTGCATACGCCCCCTGCTCCTTCAAGAAGCATTTCAACCGCTGCACGATCCTGGAACGCCATCAGACTAGTGGCTGCCAGTTGTTCCTTTATCGCCACAAATCCCTGTTCAGTATAATTTCCAAGGTTTTGGACATTGTAATGCAGGTAATTTATCCAATCAACATTTTTGTTTGGAGTAATTAAAAGAAAAATAGACTCCCAACCTGCTGCGATCTGATTAGCCAACTTATACTCATCTGGTACGTCCCGTGGATGCCAATCGCATCAATGTATGTCGGATCACCCTCTCTCCATGCCGATCGACGCCGTCGCGAGGGGCCCGCCATCATACCGGATTTCTGTGCAGCCAATTGTATCTCATCTACTGTAGATGGAAAAACAGACACTGGTAATAGCAGTGAGACCAAGGCACAAAGTCCTGCATTTTGGCAGGAGTCGTATAATTTATTTCCACCACACCACCACCATAGGTCAGAACGTGGTATCAGGGGTGCAGTCTGTTTTAGGACGTGGGCACACCACGTCACATTTATCGCTCCCAGTGCCGGACCGTGCCCTGTGAGGATTAAACAGGTAAAATAATTAAACGCGACATGTGTTGAAAAGTTAGGCTTGTCCTTTGCTGCCATTGTAACTGGGTAGACATTATTCCATTTCATACATTTTGGGCTTACATCTTCTTTTGTCATTATCTCCTTTACACAATCAGGGGTAATTTGCGCGGGTACTACTCTTAAGAGAGGTCGGCCCCCTACATGTTATACAGGTTTGATTTATAATAGCTGCATTTTCCATCAACAACAACCAATTATTTCTTACCGCCTCCCGTTTGGGAACTCCCCGTTGCAGAAATGAATTCTCTGGTCATCTCAGATTTTAATTTTACTATGGCGGATCCGGGTGTTTCCATCTCTGACGACTTTCCCACCGTCTCCATAGACATGGTTCTCCACCTGCCCATGGACTTAGGAAAAACGTCAGACAAGGATCCACAAGTTAATTTGTCAGTCTGAATTATGATTTGTAATGCCCCCACCGTATGGGTTAATTTTATCGAAGGCCTGATGGTTGTTTTTTTTTTTTTTTCGCACGCGTGTCATCCAAGCTTGCCAATCTAGACCAGTTTCTGCAACAAGGTTTCCCCAATCTGTTTTAGGACTGTTATGTACCACACATATTCTATAAAATCCATATGTATCCTTTGAAATGGATATGTAGCTTTTGTAGCTTGACATAAGGGGGAATCGCCCGTGTTTTGGCCATATATCTGCATATAGATTGAATATATAACCTCCCCCTTTTTTGAGGCATGAAATCTACCATAACTCAAAATGGCAGCCCTCCCAGATAAGTCTTTTGTTTTTGTTTAGTCCCCCAGGTTCCCAAAATTTCCCATTGCAGAAATCAAAAAATTTCATTTGGCGAAATTCTTTTCTTTTTGTTTCTGTCCTACTCTGCCACCGCCGTCCTCGAAAGGCTTATCAGCGATTTCAGAAATATTCCACCTTGATATTAGAATATTGATATATCTTGGTGGCCAGCCAATTAAAACACAAAAGACAGACACTCATCCACGCTCGCACTCATAATCAAGGAATTTGCTTTGAGTGCTCCCCCAATCATCCATAATTTTGGTTTGTTGGAGTAAAACTGGAGTACCCAGAGAAAACCTACGAATTCTTGAGGACACCAGGAATACTCCACACTCCGGAAGGTCTGGATCCACTCCGCATTAGTAGATCCTCGACCCGCAAGATTGATGCCTGAAGAAACTAGATAATTAATGTATTAGATTCACATGCCACATATCTAAAAATAGAAATTTGTTCAATTGCCACCGCCCCTTACCCCAGTCAGTCAGCATGTAGACTGCCATGCGAGTGGCTGTGATTAACTATCTATTCGCCAATAATGCAATAACGGAAAAGTTGTGACACATTGAAACACACACACACACCCCCTTTTAGTATTTTAACCGTTTGTAAAGAAGTTACACCCCCTTTCAACGCTATCGAATTTTGCCCATTCTAGTCAACCCATCTCCTTAAAGCATTTCTCCAAGGTTGATATTT
This sequence comes from Stigmatopora argus, assembly GCF_051989625.1. Lineage (NCBI taxonomy): Eukaryota > Metazoa > Chordata > Actinopteri > Syngnathiformes > Syngnathidae > Stigmatopora > Stigmatopora argus. Next base: position 17,903,838 of record NC_135396.1, on the reverse strand, counting down.
TATAACTTGGAGATGTTATTTTTAAAACATAGACATTATTTCATCACTTGTTTCACACCATGAAAGGCCCCACCTGAATTTAGAATTTTTAATTTTTTTTGTAGACATTCCCCTTTATCTAAGCTTGTTATTGCCAATCTCATTTCTGCATTGTTAATTTCATGTCTGATTTCTTTAACAACCAAATAACTCTTAATACCTAAGACATAAATTGCAAATCACCCCATACTATGTTTACTTAAGATAAGAGCCATTTCTTATAGCTCCCTGTTACCACAAGAAAAATCTACAATAATTAAATGAGAGAAATCCACCTTTTACTAGGCATTTCCTAATTACAATTTTCAATGCTTAATAAAGGACCCACAAATTGTCACCAATATGCCATAATATTGTAAAAAAATTCCATTCATTTTTCTTTAACCAGCCAATCTCCTATATTAAAGTATTTTGAACAATCCAACCATTCAAAAAACAGTAATAATATCGTTTTATCCTCCAAAACTAGCTCTCTTCAATTAAGAGCCCTTTGAACTTCACAAAAGAAAAAAGAAAATAATAATAATAGCATTATTCCCAATTCCAAAGCTTTTACCAAACAATCTTTGCCAAACAGATTTTCTATCACCTCGAAAGACATTTCTGATTAAATCCCAAAAATAAATGCGAAGATAATCATGGAACCTTGCATCCCTTGCAGACTATGTTTTGTTCTCATTCTGAAATGTTTAAACGGAAGCGCGCCCTTAGCCGCTGACTGTGACCTTCACGCTCGCTGCAGAAGCAGCATTCTTATCTTTTGTTTACAAATTCCAAAACGCTCTCTTTTCTTTTTGTGCACAAAGCCTTACCTCCTGTGCACAATCATAATATTTTTTAGAAAAGACTAAATTAATAAACTAAATTAATTAAACCCATTTCTGCCGTCAAGTTTGCTTCAGCGCCCTCAAGGCCAATTATTGTAATAATTGTAATAATGTAATACTCTCCACGGAAGGGGTCCCCCAAAAAATTAGTCGCTTGTGCGGTCCGCGCGCACACTATACTGTATCATAATGTCTAACACCGTCAAATCAGCCGCACCAAAACAGAGCGCTCCCCCCGCAATCAAAGCATTATTCGGCAAGTTTAGAGTATGACCAAAACGCAGTTTTGGCAACCCCGCTAAACATTTAATTGGCTGTTTTGTATTTCTGTTAACCAAAATATTCCCGCTAGCAGACGGGAACGAAACCAGGATAAGCCACAATAAGCCATATCATTCCAGTACATTGACAGTACATTTAGTTACTATCAACAAAGTATGCCTAGCACTTTGAAATAACCATTTTAATTGCCATTTTACAACTTTCAGCATCACACAAAAAATTCCAATTGAATTCATTCCCAAAGAAGTGATCTCTGGTTTAAAATTAGCTCAACATCCTCATGTTCAAAATCCTCATTCAAATCATTTTTTAGCTGCTCCTGATAAAGGCTGCCCACCGCGTGGTCTTCAGCGATGCCGCTGTTGGCCTTAAAACAAGCCGTCATCCTGATTTGATATTCTGAAAAAGGCTCACCATCCCTCTGCTTAGCTCTGCTGATCACGGTGTAATTAGCTTTTGTTTTAAACTTCCCCGTAACCCGATCAATCAGTTCATGCACTCTCAAATCACGACCGTCATGACACAACGGGCCACCATCAGCTTTTGGATTCCAATCACCTCTAACAGCATGCCAATCACCTTTTAACGCGAACATCCAAATTTGCTGCGTTTCCACCCCATTCAGGTGATAAGATCTAATGTCCTCTTTTCTGTGGAATAACACAGCCTCTGTGTTTCCAGTCCCACCGTTATCAACTGATTTAACCCATCCATCACTCCGTTTCCTTGCCATCATAAACCAATAATAGGTATCATTATATCCCTCCTGCTCCATTTTGCTAAGGTTTCCCCCATGCTTAGCACGTATTTTATCCTGCAGTATCAATATCTTATGCATATTAAGCTGGCCAGCAAATCCATATTTATTTATCCATAAGTTTAGATGTTTAATTCTCAAAGCGCTCTGATTCTCAACAAATTTCCAATCTTTACACGGCAGACGCATCTTTGGATCGTCGTCAATAGCCGCTTTACTGCCTCCACTACCCATTTTTGGAGTGGATTTGTGTGCCCCCGTAGTACCTTTTTTTTTTTTAGGTTTTTAACAACTACACACACACCCAAACACCGTCGACGTTTATAGACCACACCGTGTCTACCTGCTAGTGACTAGTATTCGCAGGGTTTTAAAATCGCTAATCCCCAGGACGCGAGCCTTACTTCTCAAAATAAGGCCTTCGCGTGTGATGCCCTTCGCGCATTTGGATCCCGTCAACAATATGCAGCCATCACACGCGGACTCGGCAGAAATGTCGATAGATGCTTACCCAGAGGATAGTCGTCAACCGATTAAAAAACAGGTGCTGCTGAGAAATAATCCAGCCTGGAAAAGGGATTCTCGCCGTGCACGGTCACTCCAGATATTAAACTGCAGCGTCTGGATTCCTTATCGGTGTGTTGACCCCGGCTACTCGAAGGACCAAATGTTGGAATAATGATTCAAACCTTTTAAATCATTATTAGTAATATTTAATTAAAAAAGGAAAAACATCTTTCAACAAATTCTGCTTACAACTTGCAAGGAGATGCCTTTAAACAATTGCATAAGCAAAAACAACTGTCTTGAACAATTGTATAAGCTTAACCGAATAACATCATGAAGGTTATAAAAACACTGTCACAACAATCTGTTTTTATCGGAACACCTGCGTAAGAATTTGCACAATAAGCAAAACAACAGCATTAGAATTTGCACCAGTAAGCATAATAATTTCTTTATAAGGTAAACAGAGCAAAGCAGTTTAATGTAAACAAAGCAGTATTTTCAAATCTGCTGCTGGAGTCTCGTCATAACAGTCTCATTGGGTCCTGCCGGGAGCTCTTTTCTTTGGGCCTTGAGGAGTCGAATGTGGAGGAAAAAGTCCATGTTCCCATGACTTGATTTATAGCCTTACTACTTATTGAAAAATGCTTACAACACATAGAATATTCCATAATTATTCTAACAACCACAAAGTTGGATCAGCCCTATTATTACTACCATATTCCGTTTTTCACGCCTATCTATATATACATATATCCGTGAAATTCGAGGGATTACTGATATAAATTGAATTTGTGTGTGTATGTTAAATATATATATATATATATATATATATATATATATAACTGAGCTGGCTTGTCAACACGAGAGGAGTTATATATATATATATATATATGTAACTGAGCTGGCTCCTCAACACGAGAGGAGTTTTATATATATATATATATATATATATATATATATGTGTACACGTGTATACGTGTGTATATATATAAATATATATATACGAATATATATATATATATATATATATATATATATAAATGTGTACACGTGTATATGTGTATATATATAAATATATATATACGAATATATATATATATACACATATATATACATATATATACCTATATATATATATATATATATATATATATATATATAAAACTCCTCTCGTGTTGACGAGCCAGCTCCGTTATGCGTACACCACTCATGGAAAAAAAGGCAACATAGTGCTCGTAGAGATCTTTATACAAGGGAGATGCAACAAGAAATCATAGTCATAATCATAAGCAGCCTCTGGCTGTCTCGTATGCTCGTATCTCAAGGTAAATATTTGCTCAGAATTTTCCTCGTATTTCAAACTCCTCTTATGTCGGGCACTCGAATGTGAAAGTATTACTGTATATGGTTGCCTATCAGTTGAAATGCATACAGAGACAGGCAACAATTCTCACTAACAATCATCACACCACTGAGTGGGATTTTATCCCGTCAGTGACTCAACAAACACAATATGAGTACTATTATCGAGGGTAGTAAAATTGAGGGAAAAACTGACAGGGATTGCCAGGGAGTTTGCAAATATTTTTCTGTTTTGACAAGTTCACTTGTTTGTGTTACTTTAGGTAGTCAAAATCAATGTGTGCTATTGGAAAGAGAAGATACCTGATTCATACAATGTGAAGAAATGCTTTCCCTGTTTCATTTTGACTGAAGGAGAGGAGGCCAAAGACCATATTTACGGCCTGCCTTCAAACGAATACCCTGGTCTGATGAAGGTACTACTGCATTTCTCAGCATGCAGCCCTAACATAAAGAATCGTAAATGCATAATTGCAAATGTTCAAAACTAATATACAAAGACAGATGATCTGCTACCTGATTATGTACTGTATATGATCTTTGAACATGAAAAATTGTGTCATTTAAGACTCATTGATAACATTGAAATCATTTTCTGACGATCTGTGGTAAGGATCAGAGGAAATGGGGAGCATTAACAATGTCTAAACACGCATACACTCAGTTTTAAAACAACTAGAAGATTTTTTTTAGATACAGTGAAGAAAAGGGGCAGGATTTAAAGCAGGGGTTTTAATGACCGTATTTACTCACATATAAGTCACCCCGCGTATGAGCAGCGCCCTTAAAATTTTACAATTTCCCGCGTACAAGCCACCCCCTATTTCACAATTTAACTCCACATTCATGGTTTTAATAGGGACTACAAATGTGCTACTTTTAAGGGAAAATCTTAAGAAAAATCATTCTTACTACTATGGTAGTAAGAATCAGCACACTGCTCTTTCAGTTTCAGGAGGATGAACCCGATCTTTATTGAACACGCTCATCTTATATAGGCAGATACAACCAGGGCGCCTCTGTAATCCTACGTCCTTATTTAACGAAGACACACAGCTTTCCTGGGAAGATGTTTACAAGATCCGTGGGGGCTTACCTAAGCGAGTTATACGAGTCCATTTTAGGGAATTAGACATCGCTTATATTATTTTGCATAACGGATTGATTTGGGCCTAATTCCACAGTATGCCCTCCTTTTGTAGTTTTTTACTACAAACTCAATAACACAGTTCCAACATTCGAACACATCACACAGTTCAGTTGTTCTTGACTTCCGATGTTGTTCTGTCCCGATGAATGTGGCAGGAGCGATGTTTCCACTTTATCGCCACCCAGCGGATTATTGTGCCTCTGTAAGATCAGCATCTCGGGTCCCTCGGTCCTTTTTCTTCGATCACCTACCGGTGATCAGTACAGTGTCCGCTGGAGGGATCCCAGGTCAAGAAAGTCGTCCCTCGTTGTCTTGGGGTGGTGGCTTGGCACGCCACTTGCGGGAGTTGGGCGCTCGCTCCACCTCTTCCCCATCGCCAGCCTCCTGGACAGACGTTGACGTCCCTGGCGGTAGCCTGCTGCTCTCATGATGTCCGTCAGGGAATGGCTCGTCCCGCAGGAAGTCTCCTCTGGTTGACTCGACCTGCCGAGCTCGTCCCGCCGGAAGTCTCTTTCCCGGAGGACTCCGAGCACTTTCACCTGCCTATTCTGGCTGACTACCAGTGTCCGTCGCCGATTGGATTGGATTGGATAACTTTATTCATCCCGTATTCGGGAAATTTCCTTGTCACAGTAGCAAGAGGGTGAGGATGCAGAAATATGAAACGCATTTTAGACATAAACAGATAAGTAATAAGTAAGTTAATAAATAAATACATGACTAAATATATAAATAAATAAGCGTGTTGCTGAAATATATAAATATATACACATACATATACACATACGTGTACATACACACATAAGCACATATACATACATACACATAGATGTACATGCATGCATACGGTAGGTCTTAACACCATTTTTTTGTTAAAGAGCCTGACAGCTGATGGGAGGAAGGATCTGCGGAAGCGCTCCTTCCTGCAATGAGGGTGCCGCAGTCTATTGCTAAAAGAGCCTCGGAGGGACTCCACAGACTCATGCATGGGGTGGGAGGTGCTGTTCATGATGGACATCATTCTGGTCAGCATCCTCCGCTCTCCCACTTCCTCCACAGAGTCCAAAGGACAGCCCAGAACAGAGCTGGGCCTCCTGACCCGCTTATTCAGCCTGTTCCTGTCCTTCTCCGTGCTCCCGCATCCCCAACGGAGCACTGCATAAAACACTGTAGATGCCACCACAGTGTCGTAAAAAGTCCTTAGCAGTGTCCTGCACACTCCAAAGGACCGTAGACTCCTCAGTAGGTAGAGGCGGCTCTACCCTGGATGTTCACCTGAGTGGTCTGTTGAGGATTCCTCCGAAAATCGATGACCATTTCATTTGTCTTACTGGTGTTGATGTAGAGGTGGTTTTGCCTACACCAGTCAACAAAGGCTGTGATGACTCCCCTGTACTCCAGGTCGTTCCCGTCCGTCACTCGTCCAACAATAGCGGTGTCGTCAGAGAACTTCTGGAGGTGGCAGGTGTCTGTATTATGTTTGAAGTCTGATGTGTAGAGGGAGAAAAGGAGTGAGGAGAGCACTGTGCCTTGTGGGGCCCCTGTGCTGCAAGCTACCACATCAGACGTACAGTCCTGGAGTCTCACATATCAGAAGGATTAACACAATTATTCCCATCCTTGCCAAACTACCGCACCAATACCCCAGTTTTGAGCTGAGCCAATCAAATGACCATACATCAAACCCCGTATTGTCAGTTACTTCCTTGCGTAACTCATTATTTCTAGCCATCGCTTCAGTAAATGTTCCTCCCCTAGCAGTATTCTTGGGAAGGTAAGTACAACACTGATCTCCAATCATATGACAAACTCCCCCTTTCTCAGCCAAAATCCAATCTAAAGCCTGACGATTCTGCAACGGCATCCTTGATGTTTCATGCAACTGTTCACTGAGCGGCCTGAGGGCTTCATCTGTATAGTTAATGAAACGCTGCTGATTATAACATACATAGTTAATTCAATTAATTAACTCAAAGGTGTATGGACCCTGACTTAATTTCACTTCTAGCTTTGAACTCCTCGGCAATACCCCTCAGTTGTCTTATTGAATCCAAATAAACACGAAAGTCAGGAACATAGGAATGTCAACATTGAATGAGTCATTTCCGGTGCCATCTAAGCTATAGTTGTACTTCAGTCGGGTCAGTCGTTGGTGCTGTTACCATCGCTGAAGTCACTGCCAAAGTCATTGTCACATTAGACTAATATACAGTCTACTTACGAATGCCTCTAGGTGCGAAATTTCCAGGTTACGAAACATTTTATATGCAAATGAGTGCCTCGAGATAAGAAAAATATCAAAGCTAAGACAACCCCCAAAAAGTACTTGCATTCACGATATTTTATTTTGAAAATATTGTCACGGATGCATTGATTCTCACTTTAGAAGCTCTCTACTCTATACTGGGCTCTCATTGGCTGTCTCACAACAACCACTGTTTCACTATTCTCTCTTATGTACTTTTGACCGCCGTTCGTCTTCACGGAGTTCTGACAGTGTTTCTTTGTTGAGTTTTTCCAAGTGTGGATAAAGCAGTTGCTTCTGTTTTTATCATCATGCCTCCAGTGCGAATGAAAAGAAGTGGTCAGCGTGCATGACCAGTTGGTCGAGGGGGCATAAAAACAAACTCTCGAGAGTTAATGGAACACTCGTCAATACGGGGAATACAACGAGAAGGCAGACGAGGAGGAAGCAGCGAGAATTGCAACAGCAAAAAATCAAAGAAAGTCTCGAGGTATTTCACGAACTTTCTGTCTTCGTAGAAGAAAACCACCATCCAGAAAAAGTGTTCACGAGTCGTGCGATGGCCCACTTTGACGACGTTTGTCTGTTGCATTATAGAAACATTATTAAAAGTCGTCAAAGGCATTGGATAGTTTTTTTTCTTCTTCAAAACATTCGTCAACCAGCACGGCAGAAAGGCAAGTGAAATCCAAACAAGTAAGAACCAGTAGTGACGAATAAAATGAGTGAAAAATTAAATTCCAAAGAAATCTTATAACGGTAATGTTTGTTGTTGATTAATGCTGTTAATGTTGTTGTTTGAATTCTTAATGTTGCGTTTAGAAGACGTGTGCTTATGTTTTCGTGTGGTTGTCAGTTTTTTGTTCGCCCAGGGGTGGGCAAACTTTTTGACTTGTGGGCCAGAATGGATACTAAAATTTGACAGAGGGGCCGGGCCAGGAGCATTTCGACACGCAATGCAATTTATCTAACCTGGGGATTTAAATGTAAGAAAAAATACACAATTCAAGGTGAAAATTTATTTGCAAATTTACTTTCAACAGTAAGAACATATTATTATTCAACGAAAGAAAGCAGTCTTTAAATTGAGAGTGATGTGCTGTGCGTAGATGTGCAAGTTGCTATTTTTAACACAGTAGAGAAATTCACATTTCAGTGTTGTTGTTCTCCCTTTTTTGCCAGTGCATCAAAATCTGGAGTTAGTTTCGTGGTGGCAATTCTCAAAATAGATCTGAGGTGTTGGTCAGTTAACCGGGATCTGTTACAGGCTAAATCTTCGTCAAAGAAGGTTACACTCCAACAAAGGTCTAGACTAGTGCGCCATCTACTGGGGAAACGAGGGTATTGTAGGGGAAAGGGAAATTAATGAGGTCATTGATTTTTACTATGATTTGGACAATGTCGGCGGGCAGGATTAAAAAGCCTAATGGGCCGTAGTTTGCCCATGTCTGTGTTAGCCTTTGGGGCGGATGTGTGTGTTTGATTATATCCTGTTGTGTTCCCGACCCACTGGGCTTAACTTGTTCCGCGCCAACCCGGAGGGACACAATAGGAAAAAGCAAACACACACACACATCCACTCAAAACAAGCCCATGGTTGTGCACTCTCTCGGTTGCATTCCCCTTGTTCCAATGCATTTCAACACGTTCATACAAAATTGGGACACTGACCAATTTCGGCATCTCCCTCGTGCAAACATCTCTATGAGCACTGGGCGGAGCGTTGCATATTTTCCGTGTTTTTTTGCGTTAGTCAGTGCAAAATTAAGGGAAACACAAGGGATCCAAAGCAAACCGGTGCAATGAAGGGTAGTGCGAAGAAAAGGCATATGATGACAATCGATATAAAGCACGAAATAATTGAAAAACCTTAGGGTACGCGTGACTGAGCTGGCTCGCCAATACATATGGAGAAGCAGGAAGTTCGCCTTGAAAGCCACGGTGGAATACATTAACCTCTTTGCCTTGGATATTGCACAAGAAGGTTTACATTTAGTGTAACGTAAGATTAAAACTTTTAAATGTGTGTATAGGAATTTAAGTTCATTTAAGTTAAATTTAAAGTTTGTTATGTTACTTTAACAGTCCATAGTTCCGCACCCTTCTCCACACCACAGCTTGTGAAAAGTTACAGAAAATGTTTGGCCTCCGTTATTGCCATTAATGGGTACATAAAGTATTGAGATGAACTTTTGGTATTGACAGAATACTTATTTTTTACCATGATTTGCAAATAAATTCTTTAACAATCAAACAATGTGATTTTCAGTTTTTTTTCCATATTCTGTCGCTCGTGGTTGAGGTTTGCCCTTGTTGACAATTACAGGCCTCTCTAAATCTTTTTAAGTAGGATAACTTGCACAATTGGTGGTTGACGAAATACCTATTTGCCCCACTGTATCTTTGATTGGTGTTGTGATACCCTTCCGAACATTGTTTTGGATTGGATTGGATAACTTTATTCATTCCGTATTCGGGAAATTTCATTGTGACAGTAGCAAGAAAAGGCATAGTTATAAGTTAGACAGTACAGTCAAAGGCTGCAGAACAACAAAGCAAAAGCACAAAGTACAAAGCAAATCAAAGTCAATGGGATCATCAAGAATCACCAAATCATTAAGACAGAAAAGCAGCAAAAACACAAAACAAGCTACGACTTTCGGTAGCAAAAACGGATAGACTCAAAAAGAAGTTGGACAAAAACTGGAACCACACACAGGAAGTCTCCCACGAGATGGGGAACTTCTGCAGACTGTGACCGAGGTAGAGAATATGCAGAGTCACTCTTCCAAGCTTATCCGCACAGTTCCTCAGTAGTCTGGAGCTGAAGAAAACAGCAGCAGGGCAGAACTCCTTGACTCCGTTGCTGGTAAGCGCCAACAGCCGTTCCATCTTATCCCACGATGGAATGGTTGGTCAGAAGCGTTGCCTCTCCTCCCGGCACTTTTGTCCAGCTCCGAATTTCCAGCGGGATTGAGGTGTTGCTCCTTCTACTGCGTATTGTAACAGTTAGTCCCGTGTGTGTGACAGCGTAGGCATGGCTGAATGGTTCCAAAAAAAGAAGTAGCCGAAAGAAGCCAGGCTAACAGAACAAGGAAAGTTGTAAAAACATTAAAGTAAAAAGTATAAAGTACAAAGTAACGTAAAAAGGTATGTATTAAGAAATATTAGAATGTAATTTTAAAAAAAAGATAGAAGGGCTGTAAAACACGAAAAACATAAGAGTGTACAGAGCCACTCCCACTGGCTCCCGCGTGAACGTCGCCATCTTGGAATCAAGATGTGCACAGACCTCTCATTGTCCTAAAACTTCATCCACCATTGCCTGTAAGTATGGCAGTGGTGGACCATCAGGGCCTGCAAGGCCTTCTCTGATGGCCTAAAAAAATATCAGAATCACAGACTTATGTTAATTATGTTTTGTCCATGAATACCTGAATAATTCCAAATTGTCTGTCAGCATACTTTCATTGCTTTTCCCCTGGTTGCGCTTCCAGATGTATGTTTTCAATCAGTTCTGCAGGCTCTGCTGCATAAAACAAGCGCTGATAAAACTGTTGCTTTAACCAATCAGATTTCGAGTTGGCGACACCAATGCCTTCTCGCAGGCGTAGGGATATGTCATCGCTTTCACCAACTATGATTGGCTAGTGATAGAGTGGACTAGCCAGAGCTACCAAACTGTATCTGGATCGAGCTGCACAAGCAAATATATTGTTGTGTTGATTTAATAGCGGTTTTGTCAACCCGCAATGGCTGAAAGAGAAGAAATTGATTTGTTTGCAGATTTACTGTCAAAGCTATTTTCAAGACGGACTTTTCAAGAAAAAAGCTGGACATCATTAAGAAAGGTCGGACAACTCCGAAGCAACAAGCCTGTGACAACCGGGAACGGACATTTTCAGCACTAAATCGAATAAAAACATATGCCAGAAATACGACAGTACAGGCTCGACTTTCAGCATTAGCTTCGTTGGCGATAGAAAAGGAGGAAAGAAAGGAGGATGGATTTTGTGTACAGTTAAAAAGGATTTTTGGTGATTAAAATATGGCTATATTCCTAAATAATATTTCAATTGTATGAGGTTATTATTGTTTTTTTTATGTGTCGCAGCTGTAGCTGCAGTAAAGGTTTTATAGCCATAAAATAGTTTTTGAGAGTTGGATTGACTCAGACATAGCTGAAGGCGTCGTTTGAAAATTCACGGCCCGTCACTGAAGTATGGTGACCAATATCCTTGTTGCTTAATTTTTCTCCCAACTTCTCTCCGTGCACAATGATCCAAATTGTGCACATCTGAAATCAGTATTGTAAGGAATGAGACTGGTGCTACAAGCAACCCTTCGTGCGATCTTCACAAACCTTTCTCGTCATTTGAAACACCTCTCTGCTGTCACAAAGTATGTTCACTTAACCCTGCCTTCTGCTGGATTAACACAATATCATCCAGTGTCGCAAATGGTTCTATTGATACCAACAGTTTCACTGCTTCGCCAGCTGCATTATTTCCTCACACAATGTCATCGTTACCTTTCTTATATGCTTGACACTTACCGTATTTTCACACCTATAGGGCGCACTTGAAAGTCTAAAATGTTCTCTAAAAGGCTTGATGCGCCCAATTGGTCGGTGCGCCTTGTTTGTGCACTAAATTCAATTTTTGTATGGCTCTGACCGCTTGAGTAACTGGTTTTATTTCTTGCCGGCACACTACTTATTGCGATCAACCCAGCGGACGTTCACCCTAAAAATAGCCTCCCTGTGCATTCCAAAACACTCTCAATACTCAAAGAAACAGCCATTAGAGCTATACAGAGGAAATGCCTGACGTGAAAGACAAAAGAATGCGGGTGTGAACGCTTGGAAGATGGACTCAAGCCATGGATCTAATAATAATAATCGGACATAGGCCATGTCGTCATTACCACAACACAAAAAAGCCTACTTGTCATCACACGCGGAAACTGCGTGCGACGAAATTGATGGTGCTTCTCCACAAGCTACGTTTAATCGGCAAAAGACCTAAATAAGTGTAAGTTACGGACTTGTAATTTGTCATTCCGCTGTTGTGGATACAGGTCGCTTACCTCTCGATTACCGCACACTGTCTGCCACTTACCTTCCTTCAAGTCAGCTAGTAGGAGGCAGATCACCAACCAAACATCTATTCATATGCCGCAGAAGGGAATGTGTGTATGTTAGCGCGAGTTTAGATGTCTGATGGATGTGGGGAAAAAACTGTCCTTAAGCCTATTTGTCCGAGCTTTGTGGGACCTATAGCGTCTGCCAGAGGGCAGCAGCTGGAACAGATTGTGACCAGGGTGGTAAGGGTCCCCTATGATGTGCTTGGCTCTGCTGAGGTAACGCGGGCTGGCAATGTCTTCAAGTGAGGGCAGAGAGCAGCCGACAATCCTCTGGGCAGTGTTAATCACTTTCTGCATGGCCTTTTTGTCTGCCGCCGTGCTTCCAGCGTACCACACTGTGATGCCGTACGCCAGGATGCTCTCTACAGTGGTTCTATAGAAGGTTCTCAGAAGATTGGAGCCCAAGTTGTTCTTCCTGAGCACCCTGAGGAAATGGAGTCGTGTCTGAGCCTTCTTCACCACTGCCGTGGTGTTTGTAGACCATGAGAGCTTGTCCGTGACGTGGACCCCCAGGAATTTAAAGGACTGGACCCTGTCTACACATACTCCATTTATGAGGAGTGGGGCCAGATCTGTGCCGTGTTTGCGAAAGTCCAAGATTATTTCTTTAGTTTTCGTGGTGTTCAGTGTGAGATTGTTCACCGAGCACCACGAAGACAAATTGTTGACCTCATCTCTGTAAGCCGACTCATCCCCTCCTGAGATGAGTCCGACCACAGTGGTGTCGTCAGCGAATTTGATGATGGCGTTAGACTGGTGGGTGGGTGCACAGTCGTAGGTGTACAGGGAGTACAGAAGAGGACTCAGTACACAGCCTTGAGGGGAGCCAGTGCTTAGTGTAATGGAGGAAGAGAGGTGGGGACCAAGTCTAACAGTCTGTGGGCGGTTGGTCAAGAAGTCCTTTATCCAGCAGCAGATTGAAGAGGATAGTCCAAGGTGGGAGAGTTTGTCAGTCAGAATGTCCGGTTTTATGGTATTGAAGGCTGAGCTGTAGTCAATGAAGAGCATCCTCACGTAGTTCCCAGGGTGTTCCAGATGGCTCAGTGCTGTATGAAGAGCAATGGCAATAGCATCATCAGTGGACCTGTTTGCCCTATAAGCAAACTGGTGAGGGTCAATTGAGGGAGAGATTGTATTCCTGATATGGCGGGCTACCAACTTTTCAAAGCACTTCATGATCACAGGCGTGAGGGCAACAGGCCTATAATCATTCATGCTGCCAATGGTTGGCTTTTTGGGGACAGGGATGATGGTGGCAGATTTCAGACAATATGGAATGATGGATAGTTGCAGGGAACAATTGAAAATATTTGTGAAGACTCCAGCCAGCTGGTCAGCACAGGCTTTGAGCACCTTCCCAGGTACTCCGTCAGGGCCCGCAGCCTTCCTGGTGTTCACAGACCGCATTACCAGTCTCACTTCCTGTTCCCGGAACGTCAGTGTATTGCTGCAGGGTGGTGGTGGGGGTGTTGAGACTGGGCCTGATTTGTCAGTCTCAAAGCGGGCAAAGAAACGGTTCAAATTCTCCGCTAGTGAGGCATCTGCATTAACAGACATAGTATTGTTGTTGTAGTTGGTAATATGTCGTATTCCTTGCCACATCTTCTTTGGGTTATTTTCTGTGAAGTGCTCCTCAATTTTTTTGGTATATGCTGCCTTGGCCTTTTTAATGCCTCTTTTCAGCTCAGCTCTGGCAGCGCTATATTTTATCTTGTCCCCTGATCTAAAGGCGGAATTACGGCATTTGATGAGTGCCTGTGTCTCATTGGTCATCCAGGGTTTTTGGTTAGGAAAAACCCGTATTCGTTTATCTATAGTGACGTTGTCGATGCAGTTTTTTATGTAAGAAAGAACAGAGTCCGTGTAGTCCTGGAGGTTGTCGTGTACAAAAAGTTCCCAGTTGGTGCGGGAAAAGCAGTCCTGCAGCTGAGAGAGTGCGTTGTCGGGCCAAGTTTTTATTGTCTTTATTTGTGGCGTTGTTTGCCTCCGGAGTGGAGTGTAAGCGGGGGTGAGAGATAGGCAGAGGTGATCTGATCCAGCTAGGTGGGGTAGGGAAGTGGCTTTATAAGCATGTTTGATCTAACACAATTTAACAGCTTTGCTAACGGCTTAGGAGTGATGAATGCCGGATGGCCAACAAAGTAGTTCGGGCAGGCACCGTCGAACCAGTTAAGGGGGCGATTTGGAATGAATTGTTGATGCCGATATAACAGCGAGGAGAATCAAAGGCATGCATGTCGCGTGTTACAATAGATTGTGGATGACTCAAAACTGTTGTTCGAGCTTTCGCCAAAGCTGGAATTAAGTTCCCCGAATACACATGTTGAACGCCAAACTCTTTATCTCAGATACAGAACATGAAGAGTTTGACGATTTTGTAGATGTTTGACTGATTTAACTTCTATTGACTTATGTACCTTTTACCTCAATTAAGTACTATCAAACTTAGTTTTGCTCGAGCTGTCTTTAAAAAACACGCTAGCAGCTAGCCTAACCTACACTAGCAGCTAGCATAAACATACGCTAGCGGCTAGCATAACATAGGTATGCTAGTGGCTGGCATATCATAGGTACACTAGCGGCTAGCATAACATATGCTAGCCAAGTGTCATGCTAGCGCCTTTCCCGACGAGGCGCCCTATGTATTGACAACAAACTGAAAATATACCCGCAACTGAGACTGCGCCCGATCAGACGGTGTGTTTTATAGGTGTGACGCGTATTTGGAGGGCGTGACCCTCAATTCTACCGACGTACTAAACCTGAAATAACATTCAAACAGGCGTTACAATTAATCAACAGTCTATGGCTTCATCTAAACATTTAACACTTTTGCACTAACCTCCGGACAAGGGCACTCGAGTTCCCCACGAGACAAGCAGCTCGGGGTCATGGCCGCAAGGTTCAAACTACTCTCCTAACTCTTCTTTTTTTCCCAATGAAATTTTAATAATAAAACACTCAGAGACCGTTTTTCGGCCTCCGAGCCAGTGAGGTTCTTGCCTCCTATTCTTTCAACACAAGTCCTTTCAGCCTGGGAAATTACAACTATGGTTATTATAATTTAGTTACAGCGTTGACGCCAGTCACTCACACATACCGTATGGCCTATTAAGTGGTAAGAAATTTTACATTTATCACGGGCGTTTTGACGATACGGTGCCCGCTGAGCAGATAGCATTCTGTGCCCTTCTCCCCATCAGCTCCCAAAAATGACAAGTTCATCAACTGAGCAGCAAATGGAAGCTGTAATGTTACTGCCACACCCAGATGCAAAATTAAAAATTTACACAGTTTATTGAGTTTCTGTTTGATTTTCAAATATTTTTATAATAAGTGTACATAAGCATAGACGAACCCCTATGCGGCTGAGTAAAGTAATGTGCAAAAGAACAGAGATTAAACAGTGTAAGTGTTTGATAGGTTCACAAATAGGCATTCCCCAAATGCACCCACAAATAAAGAGGAAAAGACAGTCTTCTGGAATTTTCACTCACAAGGAGAATGACAGTTGAGGGCAAGTCCCAACTCCATTCTGACCTTACACGTCTTTTATAATAATAATAATAATAATCGGAAATAGGCTTTGTCATCATTATTGACTAGACAAAAACCCAATTGTCATCATACCCAGCTGCGTATGACGAAATTGGTAATTTCTTTTCCTTGCAGATGTTAGTAAATAACGAACGACACCAAACTGAAGAGCATTGAGCCACTGCACCGGTGCGCGCTGCCATTTTGGAGAAAGTGTGTCTGTTTCTGTTGCTTTATTAAATTCAAGGACCCTAGTTACATTGTATGTCTCAACTCTAAGGGGCCGGGGGGAGATGAAAACAAGTGAGACATCAAGAGTCAAAACAGATGAAGGTCTGGAAGTCTTGTGGAGTCTGTGGTGGACGCAGTGGAGTTCCCAGATCTGGATCCTCTTTGTTTAGACTTCCAGGAGTAAAGTTTATTAGCAAAGGCAAAACTTTAGGACTCCAGTTTGTTCTCGTTCCTCTTTATTTAGACTAACTAAGGTTATCAGGAGCAACGTTTTTATTTTGTTGCAAGCAAACATATAATAATAGCAAAGTAAGTTTAATAGGAAAGGAAAGCATATTCTTGATTGAAAGCAAATATGTAATAATATGAAACAGACAATGGCTATTTACTCTTGATCATTATTTATTTTCATCACAGCATTGGAACATCTCAATAACTGTGGTATCATCGTATGTGGTCAACGCAAGCATGTGGGAGGATTAATTAGAGAAAAACAATATATATGCACAAAATGTAAAGTGTAGAAGCGAATTGACAGTTTGATGTACAATGAATAAGTATTTGAACATACTACTATATTGCAAGTTCCCCCACTTAAAAATGATGGAGAGGTATGAAATTTTCATTGTATGTCCACTGTGAGAATCTAAAAGGAAAAATCCAGAAATCACAATGTATGATTTTTTTTATTTTTTTTATAAACAAATTATATGTGTGATACAGCTGCAAATAAGTATTTCAACATCTGTCTATCAGCTAGAATTCACCTAGAGACCCGCTTTTAAAACTCCACCTCCACTCCATGTATTATCCGGAATCAGATGTACCTATTTGAGGTCATTAGCAATCATTTCAATCTGGAAGAAGCTAAACATAATGATCAATCTCAATCAGAGTTAATCTCCATGCAAGATAGCACCTCGTGGGGTCTCAATTATCCTAAGAAAGGTGAGGAATCAGCCTTGAACCACACGAGAGGACTTCGTCGATGACCTGAAAAGAGCTGGGACCACTGTTTCCAAGATGACTGTTGGTAATGCACAAAGTCTACAGTGTAAAGGAATGTTCATTTATTTGTTTTGTTTTTCATTAAAATTATCCAAAGACAAGTTCATTTTGTTGTGCAAGTCTACTCTGCAATTCGCCTGGATTCAAGCTGCTCGTTTGGAATACAGCACCAATACAAAGTTTCCTCTGCAAGTCGCCTGGATTCAAGGTGCTCGTTTGGAATACAGCACCGATATAAAGTGTCTGCCAATAATCACGGCAGTGGTGTAACAAATAACTTCACATTAAAACAGAAGCACTGATTGTATTTTAACAGTTTCAAAATAAAATAACAGTTAATAAATAACATAAAAATTAGATGAGAGCACATATAATCCAATAAACTCAGAGATTCAGTATCAGTATCAATTGTACCCAGTTTGCTTCGCTTTCGGCACTGATCTTCAAACATATTTCATGTATTTTGAAGAACGTCTCTTTCACAATTTTATGTGATTACAGATTTGTTATCATAATGGCAGTAAGACTGATCCAGACCAAAGAGACATGCAGACTGGCAGAGCTGACGTTGATATCCTTCGGCGTTACATTGCCCGCTGTTTTAAGGGCCTAATCCCTGAGCCTTCCTTGGTCGAGAACTGCATGTATACAGTTAGTAGAAATATTTTCTAATTTCTAATGTGTATCTAAGTAAGTGAATTAGTTCAGCGGTGATTTCAAGCTATGGCATCTTTTTCCATGCCTATTCTCTTATTCTAGCAAAAACGCTATATTGTATATGTTGGTTGATACTCCGCTATCTACTGGTTTATTAATAGCTGCTGTAGTTTCTAACAGGTGTTAAACTCAAGGCCAGGGGAATCGATCGTGTCTGCCTCATTGTTTTGTGTGGCTCACAAAAACAAATCACGTGAATTGATTTAACATTTCTTGCTAAACTGCCAAAATTGCAGATTTTACTGTTCACTCATTCACTGTCATGTGTTTGGGGAAATATGCTATTTGGGGAACCGTAGACATAATGGAAATGTAGAGAAATAAGTTAAGATGAATATTTAGATTTTTTTTTCCCTGGTTGAATTTGTTAAAAAAAAAATATATATATATATATATATATATATATATATATATATATATATATATATATATATATATATATATATATATATATATATATATATATATATATATATATATATATATATATATATATATATATATATTTTCAATCTCTATTGTAGCCTCTCTGATTTTCTTCTTCTTGACTAATACGTCATATTATATATTCCCAGTTTACTCCTGACCATCATTTTGTGCTGGACCGCCACCCCGGATATGGCAATATTGTGATTGGCGCAGGATTCTCAGGTACAATACAGCACAGTATAATGTAAAAAATATTTTTACCATGTCACAAGAAATTTCCGTTTTGTAAAGCATTAAAGTACACTCGAATTATGTGAGGAGGCTAAATCTATGAAACTTTTTAAATGTTCATCAGTTTTGTATAAACTGCTACTGTAATTTATCTACAATGAGAGACCAGGGCAGCCCGGCGGCCGACTGGTTAGCGTGGTCACCCGCACAGTTCTGGGCTTGTGGGTTCGATCACAGGTTGATCCTCATTGTGGTGTTTGCATGCTTTACCCGGGCTTTCGTGGTTTTTTTCTGGTTACTTCAGTTTCCTCCCATATCCCACAAACATGCATGGCAGGCTGGTTGAACACTAAATTGCCCCTACATATGAGGGTGAGCGTGAATTGTTGTCTCCTTCTGCCCTGCGATTGGCTGGCCACCAATTCAGGGTGTCAAACTTTCCGATTTTGTGGAAAAAACATCCTGACAGCAATGTTCCCTCTAATTTTTCGTTGGGCTGAGCAGAAAGTCAACCTCCCTGAGCGCACTGAGTACCAGTATGAGCGACATCATCGGCACTCGGATGATTCGCCTAAAGACGTTTCGCCGACGGACGTTTGACAGACGGGCAGGTCGCCGAATGGACGTTCCGCCGAACGTTCATTCGGCCAAACGGAGGTTTCGCCGAAACGGGATTCGCGCGCTCGCCCCGTCCCCGGATCGTGTGTGTACAAGTTTTTCAACCTCGGCCCGCGGGCCATATACGGCCCGTTAGGATTTTTAATCTGGCCCGCCGCCGGTGTTGTCCAAATTATAGTAAAAATCAATGTTAGTCTACCATCAATGGCAGCCCGGGAATAAGCACTCTTGGGCGGGCAGATGTAGCGGAACCGAGCCGTAAAATGACAGCAATCGGGTCAAATCCATCCTAAAACAGCATTTAATGATTAAATACAAATACTGGAGCTCTTTGGACATTAGAACCGAGCCCAGGTAAGTGAATTCCTCGGTAAAATGTCGTGATGATATCGCGATGGAGGCAAAAAAACGTCTATATACGTTCATTCGCCAAACGGCTCAAAATGCTCTCAAATTCGGTCAAATCCAGCCGAAAACAGCGTTTGATTAAATACAAATACTGGAGCTCTTTGGACATTAGAACCAAGCCCAGGGAAGTGAATTCCTCGGTAAAATGTCGCGATGATGTCGGGATGGAGGCAAAAAAATGTCCATATACGTCCATTCGCCAAACGGCTCAAAATGCTCTCAAATTCGGTCAAATACTAGTATTTGTATTTAATCATTAAACTAACAAATACTAGTATTTGTATTTAATCATTAAACGCTGTTTGAACGAACGTTCATTCGGCGACCTGTCTGTCTGTCAAACGTCCGTCGGCGAAACGTCTTTAGGCGAATCATCCGGTCACGACATCATCATTGCTCGCTATGGGCACACCAGTATCACACCTGCCACAAGCAGGTGCATGTCAATGTTCCCTCTAATTTTTCATGTAAAACATGCTGTAAAACACGAAAAACATAAGTGGACAGAGCTACTGACACTGGCTGCCGCTTAAACGGCGCCATCATGAAGAAAGGGGTAAAAAAAAAAAAAAAAAATATCCGATTATTTTTTTTACTGCGCGCCATAGGATTGCTGCTGCGCAGAGAAGACGAGAGTAGTGCTCAATTGCGCACGCGCGCAGCTTAGAGGGAACATTGCCTGAGAGTGTTCAGGAGTCGTTTGATCGCCCATTTTGACGATGTTTATCTTGTGCATTTTAGAAACATTATTAAAAGTCGCTAAAGGCAATTGTCTTCAGATCAATTTTTCTCAAAACGTCCATAAACAAGCACTACTGAAGGGGAATTAAACCCAAACTGGTAAGAAGCGGTGGCGTTAAATAAAATGGATGAAAAATTAGATGCCAAAGAAATGTTAATGAAAAAGATTCAAAGTTTTATGTAATGTTGTTTTGAATTCTTAATTTTATATTTATTAGATGTGTTCATGGGCTTTATGTCTCTGTTGTCTAAAATTAGCTTCCTGACATTTGTGCACCTGAGGTGGTTCAACACGAATAGATTTTGCATGTTTATTATTCAGTTTCATGGCTAATAATCATAATTTTATGATTATTTTCTCTCATTTGTGTGTGTCTTCACACCTTTCCTACAAAATTGGGACAATTTGATCAATTTTAAAGGGTTTAGTTGGTAGTTTTGTGAGGACCTTGCCACGAATTAGAGAATTTACAAATAAAGTAATGCTCTACTTGCGAATTTTCAACTTACAAAAAAGTTCCCACAACCATTTAATTTCGTAAGTAGAGGTACCACTGTACAGCTTGTTGAATTTTTTAATAGCCATAGCTAATCACAAGTTTTGGAAAGTTTTGAAAAAAGGGTTAGGGATACAAAATAATATATAAGCGTCAGGACTCAATTAAACCATAGTGACATCCAAAATCCGCAAATGAGTAAAACATGACTATCTGGCCGACAAAAAATAACGCAAGTGAACAATAACAACTAATCAACGAGTCACAAAGGAACCAAGTCTCACATCCCATGGCAGAGTTCAATGCCAAAAAACATTTCTAATTCAGATTCCCTAGACTTCTGGGATAAAATTCTATGGGCTAACAATATGAATTTTGACCTGGGAATTGAATCTGTTAGAAATACGATATGCCTTTAAAGCCAGGGCGCGACATTAATGACTGCCCGAATGCAGGGGTAGCCAAGTTCTCTTTTCAGGCTGATAATTACATTGAGTTTTAGTTTGATTTCATTAATAAGGGACAGCACATATTAATGAACATATTCAAAGATAGAATATTAATAATTTATTTGCATATCATGGTGGAAAATAAGTATTTGGTCAATGCCAAAAGTTCATCTCAATATTTTATGTACCCTTTTTTGGCAATAACGAAGGCCAAACGTTTTCTGTAACTTCACAAGCTTTTCACACACTTGCTGGTATTTTGGCCCGTTCCCCTATGCAGATCTCATCTAGAGCAGTGATGTTTTGGGGCTGTCGTTGGGCAACTCGGACATTTAACTCCCTCCACAGATTTTCATGGGGTTGAGATCTGGAGACTGGCCAGGCCAGTCCAGGACCTTGAAATGGCTCTTACGAAGCCACTCGTTAAATTTTCTCTTAAAATCCCTCGATACATGGCCCCATTCATTCTTTCCTTTACAGTTTACACAGATCAGTCGTCCTGGTCTCTTTGCAGAAAAACAGCCCCAAAGCATGATGTTTCCACCCCCATGCTTCACAGTGGGTATGGTGTTCTTCGGATGCAATTCAGTATTCTTTCTCCTCCAAACACGCAAACCTGTGTTTCTACCAAAATATTCTATTTTGGTTTCATCTGACCATAACACATTCTCCCAGTCCTCTTCTGGATCATCCAATGGATGTGTACTGAAATTAGCAGGGGGTCACGTCTGGCAGTGCAGGATTTGAGTCCCTGGCGGCGCATTGTTACTGATAGTAGCCTTTGTCACTGTGGTTCCAGCTCTCTGTAGGTCATTCACTAGGTCCCCCGTGTGGTTCTGGGATTTTTGCTCACCGTTCTTATCATTTTGACGCCACGGGGTGAGATCTTGCGTAGAGCCCCAGATCGAGGGAGATTATCAGTGGTCTTGTATATCTTCCATTTTCTAATAATTGCTCCAACAGTGATTTCTTTACACCAAGCGTTTTACCTATTGCAGATTCAGTCTTTCCAGCCTGGTGCGGGTCTACAATTTTGTCTCTGGTGTCCTTCAACAGCTCTTTGGTCTTGGCCATAGGGGAGTTGGCGTGTGAGAGACTGAGGTTGTCGACAGGTGTCTTTTATACCGATAACGAGTTAAAACAGATGCTATTAATACAGGTAACGAGTGGAGACCTCGTTAAAAGAAGTTAGACCATATCGAGGGAGATTATCAGTGATCTTGTATATCTTCCATTTTCTAATAATTGCTCCCACAGTGGACTTCTTTACACCAAGCGTTTTACCTATTGCAGATTCCATCTTCCCAGCCTGGTGCATGACTACAATTAGGTCTCTGTTGTCCTTTGATAGCTCTTTGATCTTGGCCATAGTGGAGTTTGGAGTAGGTGCTTTAGCTGAATGCACTCTTTTTGAAGGGAAAACACAGTCACCTTTAGAGCCAGCCCTTGTTGATGTGATTTTTTTTGTACAAAATCTTGCAGTGGAAGAGGAGCTTTGTGCTGGAAGATTTTGTAAACTAAGGTGGCAACTGCATATTTGCAGTATTGTCCCAGTTAAGACGTTTGTGTTTTTTAATATCTGACAGTAGTGGTGCGTTTTTGGCTTTCTGTCCAACACTTTCAAAGCTTGCTTATAAATGGTTTAAATTGATTTTAGTGTTGTTTTGCAGGCCGATGACCAAGGTGTTAGGCAGTAAGTCGTGTGATATGATCATTGTGTCAAAATATAGTTTTGTTGACTCAGGCGTTAGATTGTTTTTAATTACCGTATTTACTCGCATATAAGCCACCTGCGCGTATAAGCCGCACCCCTAAAATTGCCTTAAAATTGTTGAATTTTAGACTTTCCCGCATATAAGCCACCCCTGATTCTCAATTTTCACCTCCATATTTATGGTATTAATAGTGAGTTCAAATGTGTTACTTTGAAGGGAAAATCTTAACAAAAATCATCACACGTGGCATTTCTGAGATACTGTATGAATCAAAAGCATATTATTAGGGTCAATATCATAAGTTAATATGCCTGTCTCTGTAAATGCAAAATATCAAAATATTCAATTTGAAAATAGAAATAAGTCTATCTTGATGAGAACCCGATGCTTTTTAAATGACATAAATTACAATTTTCTTTCCAGAAGTTTAAGATGTGGCCCAATTGCTTGTCTAAATATCTTGATTTTTTATGGTTCGTATTACTGCAATTGTTGTCACTTTCGAACAAGAAATAAAAAGAAAAAATCTAAGTGGAATTTTAATGTATTTCATAATCACAAATGTACAATCGTTTCCTTTCTGTGTTCCGAAAGGGAGGGGGGTGTTTGCACATAGACAAATTCAAAAAGGAAGTAACGTAAGCGCAACCAGGAAATATGGCCATAGCGCTATACGTATTGTTCACCAAGTCTCTGGGTGCAATAATAGCATGCACATTACGCAGTATCAAGGTTTATATTTTAATGATCGACCGCAAGACCTTCGATCAGCCTTAACTATTGTGATGTGCTGTGATGGTAAACGATATGGTCAGAGCATATAACTACGGTAAGATGGAGGCGCCCAAAGCGAGCAACAGCAGACACAAATGTACTCACGTCTGGCCAGTCTGAGCACGTTTAACTATAGTAAGATGGCCATGTTCCGAGCGAGCAGTGACGGGAACGTATTGTTTTATGCAAGATAGTTTTTTCATTAATTTCATTCATAGGCGTTTTATCTGTTTATCTTTTCTCTATTTTGAAATTAATGATCGTATCGGCATTCGCTTGCGTCGTGACGTCACTGCGCACGCATGGCCGCCATTTTTGTCGTGGCGTCATCGTGTCACGGCACCGTCAAATTGCTTTTTTTTGCAAGTCGTGTTTTTCTGCGCATATAAGCCGTACCCTCGATTCAGTCATCCTTTTTTTAGTCTGGCTTAAATGCGAGTAAATACGGTAACCTAAAATTGGACAAATTGAATTTAATTTTATTTTGCATGTTTTCTATCTGTCGTTTAAAGACAAGTTGAGTGTCAAGAGTGATTCCTATGTATTTAAATTTTTGGTCTACATTGATTGTTTTTCCTTGGACATTTTGAGAGCTGCTCGCCAAGGGCAGGTAACATTTTGACTATGTGATAGGTAAAATAAATGAGGAAAATCACAATCGCTTCGTCTGTTTTGTTTTCTGCTATGGGTGTCATCATTTTTGACACATTTTCGTCTTCTTTGCAGATGGCTGCGCATGTGAACTTTCCGCTCCTCGTGTGAAATATTTGTCTACGTTTACTTATGGGCGCTACCATTTTGCAAGGAATATTACTTTTTATTATTATTATTATTTTTTTACACAGCCCGCTGCGCATCAATACGGACCTTCTTGGAGGGTACAATGTTCTCAACACAGAAGTTATATTAACTTCTGTGTTGAGAACATTGTACCCTCCAAGAAGCTCCGTTGTTTTTCCAACAATAGGCCGTGGGTCACCAGGGATCTAAGGGCCCTCTTGAACAAGAAGAAGAAGGCTTTTAGGTCTGGGGAGAAAGAGAGTCTGAAAATCGTCCAGAAGGAGCTGAAGAGAGAGCTAAGGAAGGGAAATACCATCTACAGGAGGAAGCTGGAGAACCAACTCCAGAGAGGCAACACCAAAGAGGTCTGGAGGAGCTTGAGGACCATTTCGGGCCATGGAGGGAACAGTGAGAGAGACCCGGAGTCCGGCGGCAGGGAGTGGGCCAATGAACTGAATCAGTTCTTTAACAGATTCAGTCCTTCCCCCACTCCCCTGACCCCCCAGACCAGAAGCAACGCTCCCCCCTCGTTCTCCTCCTCCTCCTCCCCCTCTTCCACCGGTCTCTGCATTACTGTCGATCAGGTGATAAAACAGCTAAAGAAGATTGAGGCAAGGAAGGCTACCGGTCCAGACGGCCTCAGCTCCAGACTACTGAGAGAGTGTGCGGATCAGCTTGGTAAAGTGATTCTGCATATTTTCAACCTCAGCCTCAGTCTGCAGAAGGTCCCCACCTTGTGGAAAACTTCCTGTGCGGTCCCAGTTCCTAAGACTGCGTACCCCAGGGAGCCAAACCACTTCAGGCCGGTAGCATTAACCTCTCACCTGATCAAGACATTGGAGAGAATCATCCTCAATCACCTCAGCCCCCTGATGAATGCAGAGCTGGACCCTCTGCAGTTTGCCTATCGTCCAGGCATTGGTGTGGAAGATGCTACCACCTACCTGATGCACAGGTCTCTTTCACACCTGGAGAACACGGGAAGCACGCTGAGAATGATGTTTTTTGACCTCTCCAGTGCGTTCAACACCATTCAGCCAGTCCTACTGAGAGGGAAACTGGAAGAGGCTGGAGTAAGGAACCACCTAGCTGCATGGATCATCGACTTCCTCACTGACAGACCACAATATTTGAGACTCCATGACTGTACGTCTGATGTGGTAGTTTGCAGCACGGGGGCCCCACAAGGCACAGTGCTCTCCCCACTCCTCTTCTCCCTCTACACATCGGACTTCAAACATAATACAGACACCTGCCACCTCCAGAAGTTCTCTGACAACACCGCTATTGTTGGACGAGTGACGGGCGGGAACGACCTGGAGTACAGGGGAGTCATCACAGCCTTTGTTGACTGGTGTAGGCAAAACCACCTCTACATCAACACCAGTAAGACAAAGGAAATGGTCATCGATTTTCGGAGGAATCCTCAATAGACCACTCAGGTGAACATCCAGGGTTCAGACATTGAAATCGTGGAGAATTTTAAGTACCTGGGTGTTCACTTCAACAACAAACTAGACTAGTCCACAAACTGTACAAAAGGGGCCAGAGCCACCTCTACCTACTGAGGAGTCTACTGTCCTTTGGAGTGTGCAGGACACTGCTGAGGACTTTCTACGACACTGTGGTGGCATCTACAGTGTTTTATGCAGTGCTCTGTTGGGGATTCGGGAGCACGGAGAGGGACAGGAACAGGCTGAATAAGCTGGTCAGGAGGGCCAGCTCTGTTCTGGGCTGTCCTCTGGACTCTGTGGAGGAAGTGGGAGATCGGAGAATGCTGACCAGGATGATGTCCATCATGGACAGCACCTCCCACCCCCTGCATGAGTCTGTGGAGGGACTCCGAAGCTCCTTTAGCAATAGACTGCGGCACCCTCATTGCAGGAAGGAGCGCTTCCGCAGATCCTTCCTCCCATCAGCTGTCAGGCTCTTTAACAAAAAATGGCTGAGTGTTAAGACCTACCGTATGCATGCATGTACATTTATGTGTATGTATGTATATATGTGCTAAGCAACACGCTTATTTATTTATATATTTATTCATGTATTTATTTATTAACTTACTTATTACCTATCTATTTATGTCTAAAATGCCTTTCCTATTCCTGCATCCTCACCCTCTTGCTGCTGTGACAACGAAATTTCCCGAATACGGGATGAATAAAGTTATCCAATCCAATCCAATAATGTTCCGTTTGGGATTTCGAACTTAAAGCATGTGTTGCATCGTTTTGTATGGTGATCCTGTAAACATAAAATTAGGGCAGGTGGATTGCCACCTCGGGCAGGTAAGATAGATGGGTTACCTGCCTTATGTATAAGTGGCTTAAAAGGTTATTGGAGAACCTTGAAAGCATTGTGGAATTCAAACATTTCTTCAAGTATGGGTTAAAAATGTCACAGGTGAAAGAATCATTATAAAAACGGTTGATTTCATTTATTGCTACTGAGGGTGGTCCACTCCAGACAGTTAATTTTCAGTGTACATTTTTTTTCATTCTATGTTGGTAGAATTGTTCTTACATGTTTCTGGCTGCTTAATCACAATTTTTAGCAAAGGTCCTCTTATAACTGTATTTGAGAAGTATTGATCTGTTTTGCTTATTTGAGCCATTTTTTTCCATAGGTCATGGCTTCAAGTTTGGGCCTGTCATTGGCAAGCTGCTCTGCGAGCTAAGTCTTGGAGAAGTGCCATCCTACGACCTTTCACCTTTCCGAGTTAGCCGCTTCCAGAGCAAGATTCTCTCATCTTTATAGAAATAATTGATACCTTAAGTTTCAATTGTAATATTGATAATGAGGACACATTATATGTAAAGCCTTTTCCTTAAGAGAAGCAGAAATTGACACGGTAGTCAAAATTTGTTATGCATTTGCTTAAGTGCTTGTCACAATACTCGAATAATACTATTTTTAAAGATAATTATTCATTCCATGGGTTTGAGCCTTTCATTCATTCTTCCGGACTGCACATGCTGAAAAGGGTTGCAGAGGTTGCTGGAGCCTATCCCAGCTAACCATGGGCACTAGGCGGGGGACACTGAATCGGTGGCCAGCCAATCGCGATTATTTTAACGATACATTTTAGCCTTTATAAAATTAATACTGTCATCTTTCACCACTTTGTGGTTTGAACATTCGCGGCTTCAGTATATCACGTTTGTTTTATATCAAATATAAAAAAAAACATAAAAATGTCAAAATTCACGCTGAAACTTGCAAGCGGAAACAAGGGCTCCGCTTCTTCATATGTGCTGAATTGGGCAGCACTCAGGGCTGAAGAAACGATATTTCACCGTAGAAGAACGACGCGCCGAATAATATAAAAGGCCTTTATTTTCTTTTTTTGTTGCGAGTGAATTTCGCATCGTGCAAATCACCAGTAGAGAAAGACAATGCAGAGCCTATTGCAGCTTTGTTTGGATTTTGAGTCACTGTTGAAAATGCCTCCTAAGCGCCCTGGTCCACCTAAGGCACCCGTGTCAAACTGGTGGCCAGTGGGCCAAATCTGGCCCCCACCTTATTTTGTGCGGCCCGAGAAAGTACTGAATTTTGTCGCATATAAGCCGCACCCTTAAAATTGCCTTAAAATCGTTGAGTTTTACAATTTCTCGCCTATAAGCCGCCCCCTGATTCACAATTTTCACCTCCATATTCATGGTTTTGATAGGGAGAACAAATGTGTTACTTTGAAGGGAAAATCTTCGGCTGCTCTCTGCCCTCACTGGAAGACATTGCCACCCTTCGCTACCTCAGCAGAGCTGGGAACATTGTCGGGGACCCATACCACCCTGGTCACAAGCTGTTCCAGCTGCTGCCCTCTGGCAGACGCTACAGGTCTCACAAAGCACGGACAAATAGACTTAAGGACAGTTTTTTCCCCACAGCCATCAGGACTGAACTTGCGGTAGCACGACACACAATCCCTTCTGTGCAATAACTTCGGGGTCAGGTAACATGAAGGACGTTGGGCGGTAATCTGCCTCCTGCTGGCTGACTGAAGGTAAGTGAGGAGATAGTGAGGAGGTAAGTGATCCGGGATGGCGGCGCGCACGCTTTTTAATGACAAATTACAATTTTCTTACCAGTTTAAGATGTGGCTGCCAAATTGCTTCTGATGTCGAATCGAAATATCTCGATGGTTCATATTACTGCAATAGTTTTCACTTTCGAAGAAGAAATAAAAGAAAAATCAAAGCGGAATTTTGATTCATTTCATAATCACAAATGTACAATCGTTTCCTTTCTGTGTTCCGAAAGGGAAGGGGGTGTTTGCACGTAGACAAATTCAAAAAGGAAGTAACGTATGCACAACCAGGAAATATGCCCATAGCACTATACATACTGTTCACCAAGTCTCTGGGTGCAATAAAAGCAAAGTCATTACGCAGGTATCAATATTTATATTTTAACGATCGACCGCAAGACCTTCGATCAGCCTTAACTATTGTAATGTGTTGTCATGGTAAACGATATGATCAGAGCACGTACCTACGGTAAGATGGAGGCACCCCGAGTGAGCAACAGCAGACACAAGCAAGTGTACTCACGTCTGGCCAGTCTGAGCACGTTTAACTATAGTAAGATGGCCGTGCCCCGAGCGAGCAGTGACTGGAATGTGAGTTTTTTCACGTTTTATGCAAGATACGGTTTATTTTTTCCTTGAATTATATTCATAGACGTTTAAATACATTTTGTTTAGCATTTTATCTGTTTATCTTTTCTTTATTTTGAAATAAATGACCGTATATTGCCGCATTGTCTTGTGTCGTGACATCACGAAGGCGCCTTTTTTTGACGTGATGTCATCGTCGTCAACTTGCAGTTTCGTGCATGTCGTATTTTTATGTGCATATAAGCCGTACCCTCGATTCAGTCATCATTTTTTTTGTCCGACAAAAGTGGCTTATATGCGAGTAAATTCGGTCGGTAAGATGGCTGTGCCCCGAGCGACCAGTGACGGTAACGTGATTTTTTTCACATTTTCACATACCGTATTTTCACGACCACAATACACACTAAAAAGTCTTAAATTTTCTCCAAAATAGACAGGGCGCCTTACAATGCGGAGCGATGATGTATGCTCAAAGCCTGACTGAGCACTTCTTGCCGACACGCTTCTTATATAGAGAGAAGACAGATGTAGGGGGTCAGGCATGCGGAGGGGGTGTATGTAAGAACACGCTAAAGGCACGCCCCTACCAGTTACCCGTATATAGTGTGGGCATGTGTTTATTGCAAAACAATTTTGGTTTGGTTTCTAAGGCCCCCAGAAAATGAATAATACAAATAGACACGCTTACGAAGCTCAGTTTAAACTTCAAGCCATCAATTATGCAGGGAAACATGGGAATAGAGCAGCCGCGAGGGAATTTTAGATCAACGAATCCATGGTTAGCAAATGGAGGAAGCAGGAGAACTAGCTTCGCCAAGTCAAGAAGCTGAGTTGATTTGCGACTCCAAGCGTGCCCATCTCACAGCAGTGGTGAAAAACCAAGTCACGAAAATGAACTCTGAGCTTGCCGTCATTCCCGGAGGCCTAACTAAAGAACTCCAACCGCTGGACATCGGCATCAACCGGGCGTTCAAAGCAAAGTTGCGAGCGGCATGGGAACAATGGATGATAGGTGGCGAACACAGCTTTACAAAGGGTGGCAGGCAGCGCCGGGCTAGTTACGCCACTATTTGCGAATGGATTGTGGCCGCTTGGACTAACGTGTCTGCTTGCACTGTTGTTCAAGCTTTTGCCAAACCCGACACAGCTTTACGAAGAGTAGGAGGCAGCGCCAAGCTAGTTACGCCACTATTTGCGAATGGATTGTGGCCGCTTGGACTAACGTGTCTGCTTGCAATGTTGTTCGAGCTTTTGCCAAAGCCGGCATCATTTCTGTCAAGCCACATGGCAATGTGAGTGACTCTAACAACAAAGAGAGGGAACCTGGCATTTTTGATGAATCATTTGGACAATTGTTCAATTCGGACACAGAAAATGAGGACTTTGATGGATTTGTGGGTGATGATTGATCAAAAAACGTAAGTACATTGTAAAAATGGCTAGATAAAGCACAACCAAACTCAGTTTTGCTTCCGTTGCCTTTTTAAAAACGTGTTTTAAGATGGTGTATTTTTAAGCTGGCGTATGTTTTGCCATGCCTGGCAGCGTGTTTTGGTGCGGTGCGTCGTGTGTGTGTCAAATACAGAAATAGCACTCGTTACTGACACTGCGCCTTTAAATACGGGGCGCCATATAGTCGTGAAAATACGGTACGTGTTTTTTTTATTTCATTCATGGACGTCACAATAAATTTTGTTTAGCGTTTTATCTGTTTATCTTTTCTTTTTTTAAATAAATGAAAGTATCGGCGCGAATCCGCTTGTATCGTGATCTCACGCGCCGACGCAACGGCGCCAGTTTGTCGTGACCTCATCGTGGCACGGCGCAGTCGTGTTTTGTGCGCATATAACCCGTACCCTCGATTCAGTTAGCATTTTTTTGTCCGACAAAAGCGGCTTATAGGTGAGAAAATACGGTATTTATTTTTGCATCACTCGAAACGAAGGTTGTTCAGGGTCTGCAGACATCAACTTTTGGTGACATTAGGTCAGTGTGAAAAATTTGATTTTGGAATAATTTTGGAGGTTTATGTGATTCCTGCTGATAAAACTTTGATGAGAATGACTATTATTAATATAGGCGACATGCTTTTAAATTCAACATAAACAGATGACCTGATCATCAGGAGACAATACCCAAGGGTTTAGTATTCATGGTCAACACAAGAAGGGTTATCCAAGGCATTGAGGGCATTTGCACATTGGGCTTTAGCTACTTGAATCATTCAATAATGTAGACATTGGGTTTTAGCTGGTAGAATCCTTCAGTACTGTATAATGAACAGAAAGTCTTAAAACCATGCTAATGGGAAAATAAAATTGAATGAAACACAATAACACATTTGTCTGAAGACATTCTTAAACAATCATAATTTATTTACAATATATTAAATTGTGATGAAAAATGTATGAGGCCAATGTGTTCAATAATGAAAATAAGCAAACTGAAATTTTTTGAAGCTAGAATGATTCATACACATACTGTATATACTTGTATGAACAGTCTGTGCCCTCAGTTATGTCTGCTGTCTGATGCAACCCAATACTTTTATTAATAACATCTGATTGTACATGTTGCCTGCAATAGTTTGTTAACAACATGATTCATAAAGCTACTATGGGTCTTCGACTCGCAAGAAATTTTCAGATACATGAAATAAACTAGTGAGTTAAAAAAAATAGGATCTTATCTTTTAGAAATAGTAAATAAATTGTCAAGTTTTGTTTGCGAGTTTCTGAAACATTTTCCTCTAGTTGTTGCCATTGAAAGTGAAATACAGACGCTCCCCTACTTACGAACGAGTTAGGTTCCGAGCGATTGTTCATAAGTTGAACTTATTTGTAAGTTGATTCAGTGCTATATTTTGTATTATAATTTATGTTTAAGGCCTATATAAGTATATTGAAGGTTTATATAAGTGCATTTGTATGCTTAAGGCTTGTATAAGTAACACGCATTGGTTTGTACTGAAAAAACATTTAATAAAATGGAGAGAATACATATAGTACTGTATACATACATTAGAGAGAGAGATATTTACTAGAAACTGACCAAAAGAAGCTATCTAATGACGATTGCAGTTTTCTTTTTTTCATCATAAATGATGCGGTAGCACTGTATGGCATCATTCAATTGATTTGCAAACTTTGTGCAACGTTCAATATTTGGGTCCTGCTGCTCGATCTTTATGTTTATAAATGGTACTGACGGACGAACGATTCAAGTTGTATGCCCGTGCAACGCGCATCAAGCTTCGTTATTATTGCCACTCATTCCAAATGAAATGGCTTGCCTCTTCCTTGCATCTCCCTCAATAGAAGCCTTTCGCTTTTTACCAACCATATTCAATAATGGATGCACGAGATATTTAATGATACAAATGAAAAAGGTTCTTTGCGCACTGGAGACACGTTCACGCACTTCCGCATTGCAACGAAGTGGGCAGAAGAAGGTAGATGCTGGGTGAGCTGAGCTCTCAGCGCCAGGCGTCGGTATTAGCGGCGGAAAGAAGTACTACAGGGAAAAAATACAAAATCGAACTTACGAACATTTTTCGACATAAACGCAATTTGCAGACATGTTCGTATGTTCGTTGTTCGTAAGCCGTATGTTCGTAAGTAGGGGAGCGTCTGTACAATCATTTGAACTTGATGGGTTGCGTAGCAAAAGACAACACCGCAACATGGTCATTCACTGTCAGGTCTCCTAGTTTAAATTAATTGGACGTCAATGGCAGCCAATGGGTAAAGCAGAAAAAAGCAGTGTTTTCAATTTCAATATGCAACAGAACAGCCTATGAAGCATTACAGCGCACACATGCCAGGTTAAGAGTGCACTTGACAAAAAATGGCACGTTTCATAAAAGTATAAAGAAAAAGGAATTGTGAGGCTTTCCAAGATCCAATATCAATTGGCATCAACATACATTAAGTGTTTACATGGTATAAAAGCTTTTTGGGAAACTATACGACTACTGCTCAGCATGCAAAAAAAGATACATATACACAGGGATTAACAATATCTACCACCATGGTAGTCCTCAACTCTTTGGCTCATTTACATCTAAGGTGGAAGTTTAACAGCAATGCCATGCAACCAGTCTAGTAACTTGAGACACTGTTTTTAGTGATCTTCGACTGACTTGAAAGAAATGGTATTTAATACCAAAATTAAGGAAAACCTGAGGATAGAAACTTGCAACATCAATATACAGTCATACGTCTACTTAAGAATGCCTCTAGGTACAAAAGTTTCAGGTCATGAAATTTATAGATACGAAAACGATCCAAGTTACGAAATCCCCCAAAAAGTAAATGCATTTCCTTATCCATTAGTTATTTTGAATTCCCCTTATTAAGCGATTAAACACTACAAATGCAACGTGGCACATATTTTTACACACACACACCATGTGTAAAAGTCTAAAATGTACTACAAAGTGGACAGCTTTCGGGCCTGGTAAAAGAGGCTCTTGCCGCCATCTGGCAGACAAACAGGGGTATTACATCTATAATGGCCGCAGCGCACATTTTCATATGCTTTATTTATTTTAAGACATTAATAAATAATTTCCTTATAATTTTCTCTCTTTCTGTGTTTTCTCACATCTTTATTACAAAGTTGGGAAATATTTTAAAGGCTTCAGTTGGTAGTTGTGTGAGGACCTTGGAATGAATTAGAGAATTTACATATAAAGTACACCTCTACTTACGAAATGTTCAAGTTACAAAAAAAGGTACCACTGTATTACAGAGGGGCCAACTTCTCTGGAATTTCCGCTGTTTACCCAGAAAAGTTACACAATATACGGGACTCTGGACAACCTCCCTAAACTGTGGGGAAAAAAAATGTCACTTAAATTATTTTGGGAGCAACCATTTCGGAAAAGTACCAAATTTCCAATTTAAATGCCTTGAAATTCACACCATCGCTACGGCTTACGCATCTTACTTCCGCATTTGATTTAACTGCACTGTAAACTGGATGAATTTGGTAACACGAATGCATTGTGAATATTCCGAGTTACAAGTTCTGACAAATGATTCGTCTTGTGCGACTTCAGCGTGGTAATCGATTCGGAATCGATTGCATAGGTAGCCTCTATCGCTATAACATTTTAGTTTTCATTTTTTCAAATAAGGGGAATAAGTATTATTAAGGCTGAATAAACCACCAGTCTTTTGTTTTGAAACAAATCCTATCATTTCCGGGGTTGTTCTAAAGGAAGCAGGCGTACACAGCACTGGTAAGTCTTATCAATATACCTCCTCAGGTTAAGCGCAAAATGGATGGCAATTTGGATGAAACTTCTAATAAGAAACCCAGACACTCGCAGAAGTTTATTGGTTCGTATTCGACAAAATATCCCATGTTGAAGCCGTCTCCAAAAGTACCGACATTTGCACATTGCACAACATGCCTGTGCGACTTCAGCGTGATACATGGTGGAATTACTGGCCGTAAAACGCCCGGAGAAGGACCCAAACAAAAAGATAACCTTGTTTTCATTTTGCTGTACTTGTTGAATAGTTTGCAAAAACACAATATTTCAATTAATGTAAAAACATGATAATACCAGTTTGATTTAAATTGTCGTACGTTATTTTTTAAATTTTATTTCATATCGATTTTGTGTGAATCGCATTTACTTTGGAAAACCTGGTAATGGGACAAGGGTACTTCTGAAATGGGGTCGATGGAGATTGGCAGCTCTGATATTAAGTTGCGGCCTCCAAAATTGTTGCGATTATTATAACAAGCACAAATGAGACCAACTTTGCATGCAAGCCAAAGGTGACAAAGCTGTTATTTCAGAAAGCAAAAAACATAATAAGCTAAGATCCCTGATCTAAAGATTCACCATTAAAGCCAAACGACAGTTGGTTACTCCATCTGTATCAAGAAGAGTACAACGATCCTTCAGCGGCGTCAAGTCTCATGTTCCTCCTCTTCGTCATATCTGAATCCGTAGCATGTTTTGTCGGTGGGGCTGCAGGTCAGAATTATAAATGTTAGTAAGTAGTTTATAGTGCTCAAATGTACATTCTGAGGATTCTTAGTCACCAAATCAATAATGTATTATTCATGGGGTTGGTGAAAATAGATCTTCAGTTCTCTAAGATGCGCACAATTTCTATTCACGTGATGAAACAAGCCCCTCGTCACATTGGCCACAGAAGAAAATTTCTTCTTTTCGGGCTCACTGTCGGTTATACACAGATTCAGAAGATGCCAAACAATTTGGATACACATTTAACATTGTAGTATTAGAGGCATAAAAATAATAAGAAGCCCCATTAACTGAACGTGTAAAGAAATGCTTTTTCAACCATTTAGCTCTAGAGCAGACCTGGGCATTGTGCAGCCCCCGGGTCGCTTTGGTTGGCCCACATAAGGTTGATTGGAAATTACAAAATACAGTGGGGCAAATAAGTATTTAGTCAAACCACCAATTGTGCAAGTTCTCCTACTTGAGAAGATTAGAGAGGCCTGTAATTGTCAACATGGGTAAACCTCAACCGTGACAGACAGAATGTGGGAAAAAAAAGAAAATATCATTGTTTGATTTTTAAAGAATTTATTTCCAAATTAGAGTGGAAAATAAGTATTTGGTCACCTACAAACAAGAAAGATTTCTGGCTGTCAAAGAGGTCTAACTTCTTCTAACGAGGTCTCCACTTGTTACCTGTATAAATAGCATCTGTTTTAACTCATTATGGGGATCATGGGGATCCAAGATGGCGGCGCGCACGGGTGCGGCGGCTCTTTGCTCTCCAGTTTGGTGTTTTGTTTTCTCAGTCTTATCGTTATTTACGAACATCTGCAAGGCAAACATTTTCTACAGTCGCCATGATTTAATTACTCTCGGCAGGAGATGTGCAATATCCATCACCAACGAACCTACAATATCCCGAGGACATCTCGAGACCACCGGGATCTCCGTGGATAGTCAGCCCACCCAGCGTACGACGGAGGCGGCGAAGGGAAAGAAAGCAAAAGCGGGGATGCCGGGCGGGCCCAGCTGCTAAGCTAAGGAAACAACCGCACAGAGCACCCCTTCCAAGTATCTTCTTGACCAACGCCAGATCCATTAACCACAAAATGGACGATTTGGAACTTCAGCTTGCTACCAACAGCTTTGTCAGGAACTGAGACATTATTCTCATCACGGAAACGTGGCTACACCCGCAAATCCCCGATGCCCCGATTCTAACATCAAACATGCTTATATAGTCATCCCTCGCTCACCTAGCTGGATCCGACCATCTCTGCCTGTCCCTCACCCCCTCATACACCCCACTCCGGAGGCTAACAAGGCCACAAATAAAGATAATAAAAGCATGGCCCGAGGACGCCCTTTCTCAGCTGCAGGACTGTTTTTCACGCACTATTTGGGAACGTTTTGAACACCACAACCTCCAGGACTACACAGACACTTTACTTTCCTACAAAAACTTTACGGACACTGTCACTGTTAATAAACATATCCGGGTTTTTCCTAACCAAAAACCCTGGATGACCAGTGAGACACAGGCACTCATTAAATGCCGTAAGACCGCCTTCAGGTCAGGGGACAAGTTACAATACAGCGCTGCCAGAGCACCTGCAGAGAGGCATTAAAAAGGCCAAGGCAGCATCTACAAGGAAAATTGAGGAGCACTTCATAGAAAATAACCCAAAGAAGATGTGGCAGGAAATACAACACATCACCAATTACAATGACAATATTAATGTGTCTGTTAACACAGATGCCTCACTAGCGGAGGAACTGAATCGTTTCTTTGCCCGCTTTGAGACTGACAAATCGGATTCAGTCTCAACACTTCCACCACACGGAAGCTTCAGGAACATGAAGTGAGACAGGTACTGTGGACTGTGAACACCAGGAAGGCTGCTGGCCCTGACGGAGTACCTGAGAAGGTGCTCAAAACCTGTGCTGACCAGCTGTCTGGGGTTTTCACAAATATTTTCAATTGTTCCCTGCAACAATCCATCATCCCATCCTGCCTGAAATCTGCCACCATTATCCCTGTCCCTAATAAGCCAACCATTGACGGCCTGAATGACTATAGGCCTGTTGCACTTACGCCTGTGATCATGACGTGCTTTGAAAAGTTGGTCGCCCGGCACATCAGGGATACAATCCCTCCCTCAGTTGACCCTCACCAGTTTGCTCATAGAGCAAACAGGTCCACTGAGGACGCCATCGCCGTAGCTCTACACAGAGCACTAAGCCACCTGTAGCACCATGGGAACTATGTAAGGATGCTTTTCATTGACTATGGCTCAGCCTTCAACACTATAATACCGGACATTCTGGCTGACAAACTCTCCCACCTTGGACTATCCTCTTCCATCTGCTGCTGGATTTGAGAACTTCTTAACCAACCGTCCACAAACTGTTAGACTTGGTCCCCACCTCTAATGATGACTCCATTCACTATCTGGCCGATATAAATACTTCATCATAAGGCTGTCCACCTTCTTCCTCATTTTCTTGTCTTTTTTGTTGAATGTGAGAGGCCGATCCTGTTCTTTCTCCGGGCTGGCAACCTTGTGAGATCGGGCTTTCCTTACATGACTAGGGCTGCAGTAGGAAATGGTGGAGGCACTAGAGCTTGAGGCAGACCCAGAGTCTGATTCAGAATCTGAGCTTCTGGTAATCTTCTATAGAGCCACTGTGGAGAGCATCCTGGGACACTGCATCACAGTGTGGTACGCTGAAAGCACGGCAGCAGACAAAAAGGCCATGCATAGAGTGATCAACACTGCCCAGAAGATCGTCGGCTGCTCTTTGCCCTCACTGGAAGACATTGCCAGCCCTTGATACCTCAGCAGAGCCAGGAACATCATTGGGGACCCATACCACCCTGGTCACAATCTGTTCCAGCTGCTGCCCTCTGGCAGACGCTATAGGTCCCACAAAGTACGGACAAATAGGCTTAAGGACAGTTTTTTCCCACATCCATCAGGACTCTAAACTTGCGGTAACACGACACACATTCCTTTCTGCATAATAACTCCTCCTACTGGCTGGCTGAAGGTAAGTGAGAGGTAAGTGATCCGCTCGGGGGGTGATGCGATGTATCCATCACGACAGAATGCCAAATTACGAGTCCAAAATTATCACTTATTTGGGTCTTTTGCCGGGAAAACGCACCTTATGGAGAAGCACTACCAATTTCGTCATACGCAGTTTCTGGGCATGATGACAATTAGGCTTTCTGTCGAGTCAATGATGATGACAAAGCCTATGTCCGATTATTATCTAAGGATTAATAGATTTGACAAAACTTGAACAGGATACAATATATTGACCGCTATGAAAAGAAGCAGAGCTATTACCACCTCATTTCTATGCACAAACAGCTAAACTGATAGCATTAACAGAGGTGTATAACTTAGTGCAAAACAATTCATACAATCTTTATGCCTGTATGTGTATTTTCAATGTGTCATGGTTTTGCCTATTATTGGATTGTTGGCAAACGATAGGTTAATCACAGCCACTGGCATGGCAGTCGCTCATGCTGACTTGCTGTCACGACTAATGGCTGCAGTTTGACTTCCAAAACAAATTTCTATTTGTAAATGTGTGGCGCACACATCTAATACATTAATTACCTATTTCCTTCGGGAATGATTTTGCTGATAAGACAGCAAAAGGGGGGGGGGGGGTGCTTTAATAAGCCCTTTATGCGGATGGCAGTCTCCACTTGTGATGAAAATTTACGTACCGCCGATGTGTGGGTGAGCGGCCCAATTGACCAGTGGCTGGTGCATCGACCTCACAGTTCTAAGATCCACTATTGAATCCCAGGTTGGTTCCAATCTAGTAGTTTCCTTCCACAAACCAAAATTATGCATACTAGGCTGGTTGAACACCCTAAATTACCCCTGGTTATGAGTGTGATCGTGAATGATTCTCCGTCTTCTTATGTTTTTGATTGGCTGGCCACCGAGATATAATGAATCGATCAGATATCAAGGTGGAAAAGATTTGGGAATCTGGAATCGATCTCTGAAATTGCCAATAAGTCCTTTCAGGGATGGCAGCAACAAATTATGGCAGAAATATTTCATCAAATGAAATTTAATGAAAATGAAGCAGCAAAGTCCAAATGTGTGGATGAACAAATAAGTTCCTCTGCAAAATGGGGATTTTGGGAGCACTGAGGGAAAAACCAAATTTGTAGATAAGCTTTCTTAGGTGGACGAGGGGGTTGTTGGGCTGAGTACAGCGCGATTATACAACTTTTGGGTAAATTTGTTTTCGAAACATAAAATCTTTTGGAAGGGATTGTTTGATCTGTGCTCCACATAATCCCCAGGGCCATACAAGACCAAGGCATGGTCAATCCCCCAAAAATATATCCATTTCAAAGACTCCATATGGATATTATCAAATTAAATGACAGTGAGGACAAGTATTGTCTATTTATTGTCAATGTTTTCTTCAAATGGGTTGAAATATTCTGACAAATTTCATTTGGTAGACCGTACAAATTGCCATTATTTAGTATGCAACAGAAATTAGAAGAGGCAAATTTGGCTACATTGGTAAAATTTTAAAGCACGGCAACATGCTCATAACATAACATAAACAAATTTAAATGAACTTGGATTACGATGCAGACACACTCAAAATAAATTTAATCTAACCGAACACTAAATTTAATTCTAATTTAGTTTGACATTTTGATACCTTTCTTCTACCGGGTTGCCTCTATTTGCCCCACCTCCACACTGACTTTCAGTCAATATCGAGGGTTGTTTGATTTTGTATTCCCTTCAAAATATTCCCAAAATGATGCACACAAATGTCTTCACAATAGGATAACGCACGACCACTTGCCAACGAGAAGTAGTATATAGGCCATTCGCACTGACTACCGGGAGAAAAAAACACTGAAAAAAATGCAACGCTCCGCCCAGTGCTCGCAGAGACATTAAACGAGGGAGTTGCGGGGAGAGAGTAATTTTTATTTTTTATTTTTTTATGTTATGTCACGAGCGCGTTGCCGTGCTAAAAGTCTCGCTCGCACGCTCTCTCGCACGCTCTCTCGCACGCTCTCTCGCACGCTCTCTCGCACGCTCTCTCGCACTCTCGCACTCTCGCTCTCTCGCACTCTCGCACTCTCGCACTCTCGCAATCTCGCACTCTCGCTCTCTCTCAATTCAGGCCTGGTTCCTGTCACCTGGGATATGCTCAAACACCCCAAGTGAACCTCGTGAGGATAAGTGGCACAAAAAATCAATGAATGAATAAAAAAAAGTTCTTATGGTTGAGAGAAAACTTCAGAACACGCTTTCAGGGGGTAGAGAGGCTCAATGCGTAGTGAATGTCACTGAGAATCTGATGTCAAAAGCAGACTGAATAGATATAGAAACAGTAGCAGTAATGTCAAATGTTTGCTTTTCCACTGACCTGGAGCTCTTCAGGCTGCTATCATCTGAAAAATTCTTGGCAGATCCCTTGTTTTTGGACAACCAGGATTTCACCCCATCCACGTGACCCTCCGCATCAGATTCAGAGCCTGAGTCCCCTTGACTAATTAATGTATAGTATACAGACAGAAAAAGAATCAAAGAGGAAAATTAACAAATCGTTGCTAAGAGAGTTAGAGAATCAGTTCACGGAAATATTACATTGTACAGTATAGTACTAGTTTCCAGTGTCAATTCAGTATTCAAAGCATTGTGTTATTTCTGCAGTATTAAAGGTAACACTTACAACCAGGTCAAAAATAGTTATTGCACAGGCCCACGATAGGTTACACAGACTTAAAACACTAAGCCCCTTTTAGATATCTACTTTATTGTTCATGTGTCTCGGACGCTACTGTGGACAAATTGGACATTATCCAGAACTTAACTGCTCCATGACCCAGTCACAACTACGGATCTTTCCCGGGCCACATTATTTAAATGCAGCAGATAATGTTCTGCTTCAGAGTGCAGTTTGGTGATGTAGCTCTCATGTGAATAAAGCATGATTCACCACAGTTCCTCAGTTTTCTACTCTGTAAGACAAATTAACAATATTTGGTAAGAGTTTTTTGTTTGTTTTTGTTTTCAAGGTGGCGCCGTCAGGCGGCAGCCGGTGGGAGTAGTTCTGTGACTTCTGTCCACTCTGTTTTTCGTGTTTTACAGCCTTTTTACTTTTTTTTATTACATTTTAATATTTCTTAATACATTCCTTTTTACTTTACTTTCTAATTTATACTTTTTACTTTAATGTTTTTACAACTTTCTTTGTTCTTTTTTGGAACCATTCAGCCATGCCTCCGCTATCATACACGGATCAGCTGTGAACAATACACAGCAGAAAGAGCAAC
This sequence comes from Stigmatopora argus, assembly GCF_051989625.1. Classification (NCBI taxonomy): domain Eukaryota; kingdom Metazoa; phylum Chordata; class Actinopteri; order Syngnathiformes; family Syngnathidae; genus Stigmatopora; species Stigmatopora argus. The sequence continues at coordinate 17,862,433 of NC_135396.1, read as the reverse complement.
ACCTCGATGCCGCTGGAAATCCGGAGCTGGACAAAAGTGCCGGGAGAAGAAGCGACGCTTCAGACCAATCATTCCATCTATTATTATGGGGAAAATGAGATCCCTCCATGATAAGATGGAAGACCTGTCGGCGCTTAGCAGGCACTTACCAGTATCAAGAGTGTTGTACTCTGTTACTGTTGATTCTTCAGCTCCAGACTACTGAGGGATTGTGCGGATAAGCTTGGAAGAGTGACTCTGCATATTTTCAACCTCGGTCTCAGTCTGCAGAAATTCCCCACCTTGTGGAAGACTTCCTGTGTGTGGTTACAGTTTTATCTAACTCTACGTCTTTTTCTTGTCTGTATCTCTTCTTGCTACTGCAACCAAGATGGCGCCGCTCAAGTGGCAGCCAGTAGCGGTAGCTCCGTCCGCTCTTGCCTGTTTTGTGTTTTTGTTGCTTTTCTATCTTTTTAAATTGCATTTTAATATTTCTTAATGCTTTTCCCATATGCTTTGTACTTTGTGCTTTTTGCTTTATTGTTTTGCGACCTTTGCGACTCGACCTATGGCTTGGTTTCTTTGTGCTAGTCCTAGACGTCTTTGGAGCCATTCAGCCGTGACTCCGCTGTCATGCATGCAGGTACAGTTGTGAGCAGTGGATGATAGTGCCGGAAGAAGAAGCGATGCTCCAGACCGAGCATTCCATCATTTTTATGGGAGCGTGAGATCTCTCCCCGGTCAGATGGAGGAGCTGTCGCTGCTTGCCGGGCTCCAACTGGAGAGTTGTATGCTTGTGTGCTTTGAAGCCCCCCACCTGCCTCTCCGCTGCTGCTGATCAGGTAATAGGACATCTTAGGAGGATCTAGGCAAGGAAGATGATCACCTCCAGACTACTGAGGGACTGTGTGGATCAGCGTGAAAGAGTGATTCTACATATTTAACCTCAGTCTCAGTCTGAAGAAGGTCCCCACCTTGTGGACTTCCTGTGTGTGTCTCCAGTTTTTTACCCATGTCTACAATGTCTTCTGTGTCTGTCTTGCTACTGCAACCAAGGATATTTCCTGAATGCGGGATGAAACAAAGTTCTAATCTAATCTAAATAACTCATTATATTTATAGATGACAAATGAGGTCTAACAACCATTTGTAATGTCCCAATGCCATTATTGTTTTTACACTAAACTACTGATTAAATCTTGTTAAAATCTAGTATAAAGCTATTTTATAAACTCACAAAAATGTTTAATTATTTAAATTGTGTATTTAAATGCTTTTTTAGCAGTTTGGAATGGCATAGTTGCCACCTGATGATGTCACAGAAAGTACAGAAACTGACAATTATAGAGCCAAATTTTTACGGATGAGACTTGTCAATTTCAGTTGGAATGCAAATTTGAAAGTGGTTAAGATAAGAAAGAATGTCTCGAAAATGTTTCTAGAGTTATTTTACCATTTGAGCTGGGGGGTAATTTTACCATTTTGATTCTAGGTCACAACACATGATAATAATGTGGAATGTTATGTAGAAAAGCAGTTTGACAGGAGCTTTCCAATTTGTTACATTACTAACATCTTTGTTTTGGTAGCAGTGGGAAATAAACAGAACACTCCCCTAAACCTCCCAAAGCTTTGCAAAAAGTAAAGCTATTGAAGGAAATCATTTAAAAAACAATTCATTGAGAAACAATTTGTGAGCAAGGGGAAGAAATAGAGGAATATCAGAGCGAAGAAGAAAACACCATCACCGATAACAAGGACTTAGACATAAGGATCTAAACCAGGGGTGGGCAAACTATTCCACAAAAGGCTGCAGTGGTTGCGGGTTTTCATTCCAACCCATAGATAAGACAACTTTTCACCAATCTGGTGTCCTACAAGTGCAATCAGTGGATAGTAATCAGGTGCTTCTTGTTTCAGCAGAAACCCCATTGGTTAAACTGTCTGTACTGGATCGGTTGGAACAAAAACCTGCACCCACAGCGGCCCTTGAGAACGGGTTTGCTCACCCCTGATCTAGACAGTAGGATCTGAAGCTTTGGTAGGGAATGTATGCTAGGCTATCCTTCTTTTTGTCTTTGTATGTGTTGTTTTGATGAAAAACCAACAACAAGGGACATTTGAATAGAAGCTACCCCACAAAATTGACAAGAAAACATTTTTTTTCATATACAGGCAGCACTGGACCATAAGCTGCAGCTTTCCACAGTGTATTATAAAACATTTACACCAAAAGAAATGCAACTCATTACCTTGTAAATATCCATAAACTAGCTGGACTGGACTGTAAACTGTAGAGTTCATAGTGGGAAATAAGTAGCGGTTTAAAGTCTAAAAGTGTCAGTAGTTTTGATTTTCTAACTTTCACGTAATCAGTATTTGGCCAGGAAATATTTACTTAGGTCTTATCTGGAATTTGCATAGTTTGTGGCGCCCATGAAATGTTTTATAGAAAAGTTTAATTAAGTTAAGTGCATATATAGAGTCGTACCTCTACTTACGAGATTATTGGTTTCAAAACTTTTTTTCGTAAATTGAAAATTTAAAGTCGATGCAGTACTTTATATGTAAATTCTCTAATACGTTCCACGGTCCTCACACAACTACCAACTAAACCCTTTAGAATTGGTCAAAGTGTCCCAATGTTGTATGAAAGAAGTGAGAAACACAAACATGAGAGAAAATTCTGAGAACATTATTTATTAAAATTAAAATGAATAACAAGACTATAAAATCTACCAGGGTTGAAACACAGGGGAACAAGAGGAAGGCAACAGAGAGAGAGAGAGAACATGAACACACATCTCATAGACGCAACATCAAGAATTCAAACAGCAACACTAACAACATTAATCAACAACAAACATTAACGTTTTGTGATTTCTTTGGAATTTAATTTTCACCCTTTTTATTAGTCGCTACTGGTTCTTACCTGTTTGGATTTAGGTTCCCCTTCAGCAGTGCTGGTTGACGGACGTTTTGAAAAAAAAAAACTATCCAAAGACGATTCCCTTTGACGACTTTTAATAATGTTTCTATAATGCAACAAACAAATGTCGGTCAAAGTGGGCGATCGCATGACTCGTGAATATTTTTTCTGGATGTTTTTTCTACAGACAGAAAGTTTGTGAAATTTCTCCAGTATTTCTTTGATTTTTGCAGTTGGAATGGTCGCTGCTAGCTCCTCGTCCCCCTTCTCGTAATATTCCTTCTGTAGTGCCGAGTGTTCCATTAACGCTAGAGTTCGTTTGTATGCCCCTCGACCAACTCGTCAATGTACTCATCGCTGACCACTTCTTTTCATTCGCATTGGTAATTTTTTGGGGAGGTATGATGATATAAACAGAAGAAGCTGCTTCATCCACACTTGGAAAAACTCAACAAAAACTCTGACAACGAACGACAGTCAAAAGTACAGGAGAATCTTGAAACATGGATAGTGGTTGTTGGATAAGGAAATGCATTTACTTTTTGGGGGATTTCTTAACTTGGATATTGTTGCGTATCTCGAGGCACTCATTTGGTTATAAAAGCTTTCGTAACCTGACAATTTCGTACCTAGAGGCATTCGTAAGTAGAGGTATGACTGTATTCATATTTTGGGTGAACATGAACTGACCAATAACCATTACTTTTTTGGGTATCGTTTAGCATTTTTCCACTAGGCTGACTGAATATACATTGTTAAATGTTTTGTACAATGTCATAGTAATGCACATTTATGTAGTTACCTGTGCACCATTATGACTTTTTTTGTATTTATGTTTCATCTGACTGTTTTTTCTCTCTTAATAAACCACCTAACTTTACACAAGCTGCTAATATGGGACAGTCACTTTATTTAGCATGCCACCTGACCTCTTTCATTTTAATATAATGAATAATATGGTATTTTCTCTGTCAGCAGCCATTGCAGAGAAAGTGAATTTCCTCATTTATGTGCACGATATACAGGCAAATAAGTATTTAGTCCACCACCAATTGTGCAAGTTATCCTACTTAAAAAGATTAGAGAGGCCTGTAATTGTCAACATGGGTAAACCTCAACAATGAGAGACAGAATGTGGGGGGAAAACCCAGAAAATCACTGTTTGATTTTTAAAGAATTTATTTCAAAATCATGGTGGAAAATAAGTATTTGGTCAATACCAAAAGTTCACATCAATACTTTGATAATTATGTACCCTTTGTTGGCAATAACGGAGGCCAAACGTTTTCTGTAACTCTTCACAATCTTTTCACACACTGTTGCTGGTATTTTGGCCCATTCCTCCATGCAGATATCCTCTAGAGCAGTGATGTTTTAGGGCTGCCGTTAGGCAACACGGACTTTCAACTCCCTCCACAGATTTTCTATGGGGTTGAGATTTGGAGACTGGCTAGGCCACACCAGGACCTTGAAATGCCTCTTACGAAGCCACTCCTTTGTTGCCCTGGCAGTGTGTTTGGGATCATTGTCATGCTGAAAGACCCAGCCACGTCTCATCTTCAATGTCCTTTCATCTTCAATGTCCTTGCTAATGGAAGGAGATTTTCACTCAAAATCTCTCGATATTCATTCATTCTTTCCTTTACACAGATAAGTCGTCCTGGTCCCTTTGCAGAAAAACACCCCCAAAGCATGATGTTTCCACCCCTATGCTTCACAGTGGGTATGGTGTTCTTCGGATGCAATTCAGTATTCTTTCTCTTCCAAACACGAGAACCTGTGTTTCTACCAAAAAGTTCTATTTTGGTTTCATCTGACCATAACACATTCTCCCAGTCCTCTTCTGGATCATCCAAATGCTCTCTAGCGAACCGCAGACGGGCCTCGATGTGTACTGGCTTCAGCAGGGGGAAATGTCTGGCAGTGCAGGATTTGAGTCCCTGGCGGCGCATTGTGTTACTGATAGTAGCCTTTGTTACCATGGTGCCAGCTCTCTGTAGGTCATTCACTAGGTCCCCCCCGTGTGGTTCTTGGATTTTTGCTCACCGTTCTTGTTATCATTTTGACGCCACGGGGTGAGATCTTGCATGGAGCTCCATATCGAGGGAGATTATCAGTGATCTTGTATATCTTCCATTTTCTAATAATTGCTCCCACAGTGATTTCTTTACACCAAGCGTTTTACCTATTGCAGATTCAGTCTTTCCAGCCTGGTGGGGGTCTACAATTTTGTCTCTGGTGTCCTTCAACAGCTCTTTGGTCTTGGCCATAGTGGAGTTAGCGTGTGAGAGACTGAGGTTGTCGACAGGTGTCTTTTATACCGATAACGAGTTAAAACAGATGCTATTAATACAGGTAACGAGTGGAGACCTCGTTAAAAGAAGTTAGACCTCTTTGACAGACAGAAATGTTGCTTGTTTGTAGGTGACCAAATACTTATTATCCACTCTAATTTGGAAATAAATTCTTTAAAAATTAAACAATGTGATTTTGAGTTTTTTTCTCCACATTCTGTCTTTCATGGTTGACGTTTACCCATGTTGACAATTACAGGCCTCTTGTCTCTTTACAAGTAGAAGAAGTTGCACAATTGGTGGTTGACGAAACACTTATTTGCCCCAATGTACGTGTGTAAATATATATATATATATATATATATATATATATATATATATATATATATATATATATATATATATACATACATATATATACATACATATACAGTGGTACCTTGTCACAGGACCGCTTGTCATACAAAATTATCGTCTTACGACGGAAATTTCGGAAAAGAGGGCTTTCTGGGTAATGAAGTATACTCGTGCACACAACGCCGACAGGCAATGGCACTCTTTCTCAGAATAAAACTTTACCCACAATCAATACGTGGGTAAGCTCAGCTGCTGCATTTCCTGTTATTTTTACATATATACATATATACATATATACATATATACATATACATATATATATATATATATATATATATATATATATATATATATATATATAAATGTATATATATATAGGATTTGATAACTTTATTCATCCCGTATTCGGGAAATTTCGTTGTCACAGTAGCAAGAGGGTGAGGATGCAAAAATAGGAAAGGCATTTTAGACATAGACAGGTAATAAGTAATTTAATAAATAAATACATGAATAAATATATAAATAAATAAGCGTGTTATATATCTATGTATATATATATATATATATATATATATATATATATATATATATATATATATATATATATATATATATATATATATATATATTTTTTATACAGACGCTCCCCTACTTACGAAGGAGTTAGGTTACGAGCGATTGTTCATAAGTGAATTTGTTTGTAAGTTGATTCAGTGCTATAGCTTGTATTATAATTTATGTTTATATAAGTGCATTTGTATGTTTAAGGCTTGTATAAGTAACACGCATTGGTTTGTACTGAAAAAAACATTTAATAAAATGGAGAGAATATGTATAGTACTGTAGAGAGAGAGAGAGAGAGAGATTTATGTATTAGAAACTGGCCGAAAGAAGCGATCTAACGACGATTGCACAGTTTTCTTCTTTTTTTCATCATAAATGATGCGGTAGCACTGTATGGCATCATTCAATTGATTTGCAAACTTTGTGCAACGTTCAATATTTGGGTCCTGCTGCTCGATCTTTCTGTTTATAAATGGTACTGACGGTCGAACGATTCAAGTTGTATGCCCGTGCAACGCTCACCACTCTCACGCGCATCAAGCTTCGTTATTATTGCCACTCGTTTCAAATGAAATGGCTTGCCTCTTCCCTGCACCTCCCTCAATAGAAGCCTTTCGCTTTTTACCAACCATATTCAATAATGGATGCACGAGATATTTAATGATACAAATGAAAAAGGTTCTTTGCGCACTGGAGATACGTCCACGCACTTCTGCATTGCAACAAATTGGACAGAAGAAGGTAGATGCTGGGGAGCTGAGCTCTCACAGCGCCAGGCGTCGGTATTAGCGGCGGAAAGAAGCACTACTCGGAAAAAATACAAAATCGAACTTACGAACATTTTTCGACATAAACGCAATTTGCAGACATGTTCGTATGTACCGTTGTTCGTAAGTCGTATGTTCGTAAGTAGGGGAGCGTCTGTATATATAGGATTTGATTGGATAACTTTATTCATCCCGTATTCGGGAAATATATATATATATATATATACTATATATATATATATATATATACTATATATATATACATATATATATACTATATATATATATATACATATATATATACACACATGCACATACACACATACAGAGAGCGAAAGAGAGACAGAGAGAGAGAGTGAGAGAGAGAGAGCGAGAGAGCGAGAGAGAGCGAGAGAGAGCGAGAGAGAGATCCTCATTACCAGCACAGCGAGTAGTTGCAGCAAACCCAGTAATTACTTTATAACAAATGAATTTATTTGCATTTTTATACTTACTTTCACCATTCTGGGTCATAGAAGACAGAACACGAAGGTAAAACTAAGCACAATTGTGTACTAATGTGTGCCAATATGAATTGTGTACTAATGTGTGCCAATATGAATGATTACCTATTGATGAGGTCTTCATTGTTATCACTTTCCATTTCATCCTCAATGGCAGCCTGGAGGTCCCCAATCCGTTTGAAGGCTAGTTTAAGGTCTGCCTGTAGGCTCAGATTTGCAGCCTCCAAGCACTCAATGTCCATATCCTGTTAACAATATAAAAGGCTATATATATATATCTCTTTTAAAAGTAGTTCACACATGCTAATCGATTAGTCTGATAACTCATAACCATTTAATATTTGTGAATACCAGCTCATGCTTTTTGCGGCTGGCCTCTCCTTCCTTTTTGGCAAGTTCCACCATCTCTTCTTTCATGTCGCGAATCTGTCTCTGCAATCGTTTGCTATGTTCTTTCTCCCGGGTCTCACAGCTGCTGTGTTGGTCTCGATCTTCTGTGAGTTTTTCCAAATTTTCCTTAAGACGAGCTACAAGGCTCTGTGGAAAGATGAGAGATTAGATTCTACACTGTAATAAACATGTATATAGTCATACATACACCAAACTAACTGTAATTTGTTAATAAGCGCATTCTGTGTCCAATTAATGAAAAAAATATATAGTTTAGAAAGTGTCATGAAAGAAGACTGGTGATTGTCACTGATAGAGGTGGGTGAAAATGACATTGTAAGCCTGTTGATATTAATAATATTAACAATTTTATTAATAAATAATAATTCAGCCACCTGATGGTGTAGTGGTTCACTCGCCTGACTTCGGTGTGAGCAAGCGTGGGATCGACTCCTGCTCGGTTCCGGTATGATTGTGAGTGTGAATGGTTGTATGTGTCACATTATGGTCGAGGTGTGTGTGTATGTGTGCGTGTTTTCACCTCCCCTCACAGCCAGCTGTTTTGGAGGTATATAATGAGAATATTGGTGACGTCTGGGTGGGAGTATTACTACCTTTACCTCGTGTTTCTCGTCCTAGTAAGTCATGTTTTGGTTTTTGTCGGCGTGCATCCTCCTGATTATTTTGTCATTTGGATATTCAACTTTTGTTATTAAAAGAACCTAAGTTTTTGCACCAGCAATTCTCCCCTTCCTGTTTCCCGTATCCTGGGTTCAACCTCGCCGCAGCCGACACTTAAACATGACAGAATACTTTCACCAAACAACGAACCTAGTGATACACATAGTAATCCGAGCCCCAAGTTATCTTTTTGATTTGTCGCCTGCCGTCAACTCTCCGCCTGTCTACCCACCCGCGCATCCTTCTCGTTATCCCTCCACGGGACATTCTTCGCTGCCTCCGCCTCTATCTACGAAGAAACAACAAATCAAAAACCATGACGTCGCCTCCAGCGCGTACAGTACGTGTGTGAATGTTCCGAAAATCTCCGGATGGTGCGTTCGAGGCGCAAAAAAACCCGGTAAAGATGAGAGCGGCACGACGAACACGGACGCACGCAGCTTAAGAGGAAGTGGCCACGAGCACGTTTAGCCATGCATTAGCATTAGCGTTAGCAGCGCATTGGTCACTTTTTGTCGCCATCAACATGCGTAGGAACCGTCCAAAACGACAATGGGACTAGGACTCAGATTTGTTTAATTACGAGGATGGCCTGGAGCTCGTTAACCTTCTGGGCTCCGACTCCGAGGACGAATGGGCCTTCCTCTCTCCCACCTATTCTACTCGGCAGACGCGGCCAGGCGGAGCTCCCGTGAGCCGCCCCCACGTCACGGACCATCGGCCATTGACGGCATTGTTTTACTCCCTCCTGACGGGATGACGGTGGCGTGCTCCTCCCCGGGATGCTGAGAAGAGCAGCGTTCCGGCTGCCAGCTAGGTCAGCCCGGAGGCGGCGACGTGCGCGGGAGCGGCAGGAGGAGGCGGGACAGAGAGAGCCCCGACGGCCGAGCAGGGCTTGATGACGTCGGCCTTTTTGAAACGTGGCATTACGATGGCCATTTTGAGGCAGGGCAGGATGACGGCTGCCTGTTCAAGATGGGGCTGAATGACGACGGCCATGGCGTGATCATGACAGCCATCTTGAGATGGAGCATGGTAGCAGCCATTTTGGTACAGGGCTGAATGACGGCGATCACTTTGAAGTTGGGCAAAATAACTCCGGCTTTTTTAGACCCGGCATGACAATTAGGGAAATCTTGGAGGCGTGGGAAGAGAGGGACCGTCGCTTGCAGGTACCCGCTCCATTTAACCATGATTGCATGCCGACGCCCCGCACCCTCATGCCGACGGCGGCGCCTCGCGCCCTCGCGCTGACACCGGCGCCCCGCACCCTCGCGCCGACATCGGCGCCCCGCACCCACGCGCCGATACCGGCCCCGGTGCCCCGTTCTCATGTGCCTAGTGACGGCAGTCCTCTTGCTGGGGGCCCGGGCGACGGCGATTCTCCCGGCGAGAACCTGGAGGTCGTGGGCGGCCATCCTTCTGGCGGGGGCCAAGACGGCGGCGAGAACCTGGAGGCCGTGGGCGGCCATCCTTCTGGTGGGGGCCAAATGGCGGCCAAAACGGCAGCGAGAACCTGGAGGCCGTGGACGACGGCGGCGAGAACCTAGAGGCCGTGGACGACACGTATACTTGGGAGCCGTGGACGACGCCGTATACTTGGGAGCCATGGACGACGGCGTATACTTGGGAGCCGTGGACGACGGCGTATATTTGGGAGCCGTGGACGACGGCGTATACTTGGGAGCCGTGGACGACGGCGTATGCTTGGGAGCCGTGGACGACGGCGTATGCTTGGGAGCCATAGATGACGGCGTATGCTTGGGAGCCATAGATGACGGCGTATGCTTGGGAGCCATAGATGACGGCGTATGCTTGGGAGCCATAGATGACGGCATATGCTTGGGAGCCGTGGACGATGGCGTATGCTTGGGAGCCGTGGACCATGGCGTATGGTTGGGAGCCGTGGACCATGGCGTATGGTTGGGAGCCGTGGACCATGGCGTATGGTTGGGAGGCGTGGACCATGGCATATGGTTGGGAGCCGTGGACGACGGCGCATGCTTGGATGCCGTGGACGACGGCGCATGCTTGGATGCCGTAGACGACGGCGCATGCTTGGAGGCCGTGGATGACGGCGCATGCTTGGAGGCCGTGGATGACGGTGCATGCTTGGAGGCCGTGGACGACGGCACATGCTTGGAGGCCATACACGATGGCGGATGCTTGAGGCCGTGGACGACGACACATGCTTGGAGGCCGTGGACGACGGCGAATGCTTGGACGCCGTTGACGACAGCGCAAGCTTGGAGGCCGTGGTCGACGGCGCATGCTTGAAGGCCGTGGATGACGGCGCAAGCTTGGAGTCCGTGGACGACGACGCATGCTTAGAGGCCATTAGATCAGGGAACCATGCAATAACCAATAACTACAGACCTATAAGCATCCTTCCAGTTGTCTAAAAAGTCTAGATAGTAGAGGAGTAAATTGTGGATCACCTTAACAGCAGTCCATACACCCTAAAAGGCTACAATTGGCTTTAGAAAACCTAATTCTATTGAGACAGCGGTTTGCTTTTTTCTAGAAAACATAAAATCAAAACTAGATAAAGGCGAGGTCATTGGTGCTGGTTTGATTGATCTCAAAACTGCTCTTCAGTCTTTCCATAAAATATCTGCCAAGCTGGGGTCCTTCGATTGTCACCTGCCAAATGTTTGTCGGTGATCCCGCTCTTTATGTCCACGCGAAAGACAAAAAACATGCTGAACGGGAACTCAGATGCGAGAACGAGCGTGAATAACTGGCTTAAAAAATCCCAACTACATTTACACATATCTAAGACTGTATGTTCTTTTCAAAAAGAGCGACAACTAATATAACCCCAAAGTTTTTGTCCAAGAAAAAACAATCAATGTAGTCCAAGAATTTAAATACCCAGGAATCACTCTTGACTCTCAACTTGTCTCTAAAAGACAGATAAAAAAACACTGAATAAAATGAAATTCAATTTGTCCAATTTTAGGTTCATTGGAAGCAATCTAACTCCTGAGTCAGCAAAACTGTATTTGGACACAATGATCATATAACACATGACTTACTGCCTAACAAGTTGGTCATCGGCCTGCAACAGAGCACTAAAACAGATTGAAACCGTTTATAAGCAAGCTCTGAAAGTGTTAGACAGAAAACCAAAAACACACCATCGTCAGATATTTTAAAAAACACAAACGCCTGGACTGGGACAATACTGTTAAATATACAGACGCCACCTTAGTTTACAAAATCTTCTTACACCAAGATCCTCCCCCACTTCAAAAATTTGTACAAAAAAATTCCAACACATCAACAAGGGCTGGCTCTAGAGGTGGCTGTGCTGTTCCCTTCAAACAGAGTGCATTCAGCGAAAGCACCCTTTCTGTTCATGCCTCACATACGTGGAACTCAATACCAATTACCATACGTAAACTCCCGGCACTGAACCTCTTCACCAATCATCTTAAAGCCTGGCTGATAGATGAACAAAACTGTGATCACAACGCTGTCTAAAACTGTGCTACCTGTGTGTACAGACGCTCCCCTACTTACGAACGCAATTGGTTCCGAGCGATTGTTCATAAGTTGAATTTTTTTGTAAGTTGATTCAGTGCTATATTTTGTATTATAATTTATGTTTAAGGCCGATATAAGTATATTGAAGGTTTATACAAGTGCATTTGTATGTTTAAGGCTTGTATAAGTAACACGCATTGGTTTGTACTGAAAAAAAAAACATTTAATAAAATGGAGAGAATATGTACAGTACTGTAGAGAGAGAGAGATTTATGTATTAGAAACTGGCCAAAAGAAGCGACCTAATGACGATTGCACAGTTTTCTTCTTTTTTTCCATCATAAATAATGCAGTAGCACTGTATGGCATCATTCAATTGATTTGCAAACTTTGTGCAACGTTCAATATTTGGGTCCTGCTGCTCGATCTTTCTGTTTAGAAATGGTACTGACGGTCAAACGATTCAATGCCCGTGAAACGCTTACCACTCTCACGCGCATCAAGCTTCGTTATTATTGCCACTCGTTTCAAATGAAATGGCTTGCCTCTTCCTCGCAACTCCCTCAATAGAAGCCTTTAGCTTTTTACCAACCATATTCAATATTGGATGCATGAGATATTTAATGATACAAATGAAAAAGGTTCTTTGCACACTGGAGATACACTCACGCACTTCCGCATTGCAACGAAGAAGAAGGTAGATGCTGGGTGAGCTGAGCTCTCACAGCGCCAGGCGTCGGTATTAGCGGCGGAAAGAAGTACTACTCCGAAAAAGGCGCGAAATACAAAATTGGACTTGCGAACATTTTTGGACTTAAACGCAATTTGCAGACATGTTCGTATGTACCGTTGTTCGTAAGTTGAATGTTCGTAAGTAGGGGAGCGTCTGTATGTGTCATCGTTAACCTTCAACCTGCATAAGGGACGAAATGTGGAAATTAGCCCTCGGCTAAAATCTTACATATTTACATACCATATTTTCTCGCATTTACGCCGTATTTGTCGCAAAAAAATGATGACTGAATCGAGGGTACGGCCAACATTCACACGAATTAGACTTGACATAGACGAAACTGCAAAGTAACGGAGAAAAAATGCCATAATGCGGCCGATATGGTCATTTATTTCAAAATAGAGAAAAGATAAACAGATAAAACATAACAACTAAATAAAATCTCTTTTGACATCAAAGAAAGAAATTCAAGAATAAAAAAATGTATCTTGCATTAAACGCATTACTACTGCCATTGCTCACTGATGGCGCCGCCATCTTACCGTAGATAAACGGGCTCTGACTGGCCAGACGCGAGTACTCTTACTTGTGCCTTCCATTGCTAGCTCAGGGCACAGCCATCTTATCATAGTTAAACTGCTCTGACTGGCCAGACGTGAGATGCCTTGATACATGTGTTGGTAGTGTTAACCATGTCAGCACATCCCAATACAGTAATACCTTGAGATACGGGCTAATGTGTTCCCGTCCCGGAAAAATATCTCAATAGTTGTCACTTTCGAACAAGAAATACAAAAAAAAAAAAAAAAATCAGAATTTTGTTTTATTTCAAAATAAAGGCTACTCGCGTCTGGCCAGTCAGAGCATGTTTAACTAGGTTTAGACGTTACCACCCTAGCTAAGATGGCTGCCCGGCACCTAGGAAAGATGGCTGTGCACCGAGCGAACAGTGACGGGAACGTGAGTTTTTTCACGTTTTATGCAAGATACAATTTTTTCTTGAATTTCATTCATAGACGTCAAAATACATTTTGTTTAGCGTTTTATCTGTTTATCGTTTCTCTATTTTGAAATAAACATCAGCCTAATTCGCTTGTGTCATGACGTCATGCGCTGACGCAACAGCGCCATTTCGTCGTGACGTCATCATGTCACTGCGCCATTTTGTCGTGACGTCATCGTGTCACCGCGCCATTTTGTCGTGGCGTCATTTTGTCGTGACGTCATCGTGTCACGGCACCATTTTGTCGTGACGTCATCTTGTCACGGCGCCATTTTGTCGTTATGTCATTGCATCACGGCGCCGTCAACTTGCAGTTTCGTGCATGTCTTGTTTTAGCGCATATAAGCCATACCCTCGATTCAGTCATCATTTTTTGTCCGACAAAAGCGAGTAAATACGCTATGTTCATTAACATGAACATAATATGTTCATTACATTAATTTAAATTAAATTAATCAAACTCAACAAACTGACACTAATGACAGTATAATTTGTAGTTTAATTAACCAGCGAGGAATCGAGGACATCATATTTTTGAAGGCTTGAAGCATAACAGAGATATGTCTATGACTTTGCTAATTTTTTGTCGTCATGCGATGTTGCTGATGGCACATTTTACCACCTCAACAGACTTTTACCCCTACATCTGATGCTCTTGTTGTCTGTCTAGTTGATCTCACCTCCAGACGTTTAACCTGGGTCTTCTCAAACTCTAGCTTGGTTTCAAGCTCTCGAATCTTGACCTCCTGTCGGCTCACAAGTGATTTCTCCACCATGGACTGCTCCTGAAAGTCTAGTTGACTCTGGAGGGCTTGCATCTGGGTCAATGTAAACATACTGTGCATTAGTGATTTTTAAAATTGAAAAGCACGAGATAAAATTGCAGGGAAAAACTGTGCCTTATTGAATATGGACTCCACTAAACTTGGAAAATGTTCAAAGGTGACCGACTTCAATTTGACTCACATTTAATCAGGATATGCTTTTAGATGAATAATGAATCGTCCTCTTGGGTGGGTGCCATGCCAATTTTTTTGCTTTACAAAATAGAAAATTAAAATTATAGGGTTTTTGGAGGTCAATATCTTGGAATGAAACAGAGACAGACTGTTATTTGACAGCAAGGATAATCTAGTACAGACTCGCTTTCATTTCCAAATTGTTGGCCTCTCAAATATTTAACTTTTTATGAGCAGGAAAAAAACGTTAAAGCCCCTCCTTTGAGGAAAATAGCATTTACAGATAATTCATTGTGAATGATTTCTTTTTTAAGGACCAGTCTCTGTGTGCCTGAGTGATGGTTGGATGCAAATGATAATGTGGGGAAATAGGGGGCTTTGAAAAGTAAACTTTTTTTTTACAATTTTTGTCTGTCCTTTATTAGGTCAAAATTCAAGCTTGTATTGACATCTGCCATACCTGTAAATTTATATGTTTTTCCTGTAATCTATATGTGTTTTGATCATTTCAAATTGTGTACGGCGTATAACAACTTTTGCACAGGAACTTTTTTTTAAGTACCGTAATTACTCGAATATAACACGCAGGTTTTTGCTATATAATTAATTCCAATAGTTGGGGGTGCGTGTTATAATCAAGAACTAAAATAAATTACAAATTTTTGATCGAAAAAAGCATTGTCAAACTCACTTTGACGCACGGATTTTACGTCATCTCGTACAGCTGACGCACGGATTTTACGTCATCTCCTAAAGCCGACACACGGATTTTACGTCATCTCGTAATTTCGATCGAAAATCGGAAAGCCGAGACCACCACTCCCCCCCTCTAGCCTCCTACTCGTCTCAGTTCACCCTCTCTCAGTTCAGTGTTATAATCAATAACTAAAATAAATTACAAATTTTCGATCGAAAAAAGCATTGTCAAACTCACTTTGACGCACGGATTTTACGTCATCTCGTAAAGCCAATCGGATGATGTGTTGTGGGAGGAAGAGGAAGTGGATGAAGGAAGCGTGTACGTTGATAGGATTCTCAACGAAGAGATGTATGAGAGGACAGACAAAGAGAGAGAGGAACTCTTCATTTGAAGGATTCTAATGAATAAATTTGTTTGAACAAAACAATCGTGAAACGAAGAAAAAAAGGTAAGATTTCTGATTTTCGTCAGCGGGAAATTTTAGGTGCGCACTATATTCGAGTACTGCGTTTTTCCAGATTTTTTTGGCCCAAAATGACCTGCGTGTTATTTTCGAGTGCGCGTTATATTCGAGTAATTACGGTACGTTTTTTTGTAAAACTGATCAAATTTTACCATTTTGGCTCTAATCCGGATCGTTTCGGTCACTGGTAGCAGAGGAAAACAGCATCGTGGACTGCTATTGTCATGCTTTAGGCATGATGTGCACGCGCATTCCCCTTTCAACTGTCTGCCTTTTAAACTTTAAATATAGCAAGCAAGGTACCCAGACAGTCAAGCTGTCAGTGTCATACAGTGACATCTACAGAATGTTGAATTTAGTGCATACAAAAGACTAATGTCACCCTGTCCACTTTGGGGAAAATTATAGACTTTTAAGTGTGCCCTATGTGAGTAAATATGTGCCGCGTTCTTTTTGTACGGTTTATTATCGCTTAATACGGGGAATTGCAATCATTAATAAGGGGAGCAATTGGCAGAGGGAGACTGGTATGCATCTGCTTTATTGGCAAACAGGTTAATGTGATTTTTACAATACTTACACTAAAAGTTTGCACATTAACAGATTTGTGATTAAATAACTATGACTTTAAAAACCATAGTAATTCCTAAATTGAAGGTAATAATAACAATTATGAGAAGGCCAAATATGGGCAGCAGGCATGGGACAGCCGGGATTGGTGGCCAGCACATTGCAAAGTGCAAGAAGACTGTCAGTCAGTCAGACTGTCTCCATCTCTCCCTCTCCCTCCATCCCTCTCTCTCTGTCCCCGTCTGTCTCTCTCTCAGTCCCCGTCTGTCTCTCTCAGTCCCCGTCTGTCTCTCTCTCGCTCAGTCCCTGTCTCTCCCGCTCTCTCTCCCACACAAACACACACACACACATGTCGTAAAACCTCTATTTCAACAGCATGCCGTTCTATTTTTCAAACTTCCCCCCGTAGTGTTATTCAATTAGAGGGTGCCACTCTATTTTTTGACTAGCTGGTCAGAATTATGAGAAGATGCGGTAAATTTAATGGATGAAAAGAGAAAACAGGTAACTTATACATATTTATTTAACAAAAGGCACAAATACAAGGCGATTACTGGTAAGTAATTACAAATTTACCGGTGAAAATCAAGTGACACGTCGCTGTTGTAGCTGTTCTCATCATTCACATCACCTTCCGCATCAGCGTCGCGTGTCTGAGTGAGTTCACGTTCATTGTCTCCAGCATTGGCTCGCGCTTGCTGGAGAAGTTGCAAACCAGTCTGAATCGGGCCGTCTGACTTGAAACAATGGATCTGGCAATTCTTTGAGCCGTCGAGAGCGTTGGTCAGTCCGCATCCCTTGAACGACTTGATGATTAGATCCTTCGGCAGATGATCCCAAGCATCGACAATCCATTTCAAATAAACTTCCATTGTTGGTGCTCGCATGTTGCCAAATGTGGTGTATATATCTCTTCTCGCCGTGCTCATAGAACTGTCAGACTTTGGCCTTGAATGGGGCGCGTTCCAGTAGA